>NW_022196914.1:49319974-49363941 GCF_008632895.1 Mastomys coucha
TATATATGTATATATGTATATATAAATAAATTATACATATAAATATATGTATATAAATATTTTATATATACATATGATTTCTAATACTCTTTAAATCTTTAAATAGCTAAAAGGGCTTTAAGATATAATATCAGTCATTATTCATTGTATGGGAGTGCATGGTTCCAAAGACACTCAGGTCTTAGCCTAAAAGCTACATAAACAGTTTCTAAACTAAAACTACATTTTAAAATCAAATTGATGTGAAAAAATACAAGTACATATTTGGTATTGAGGCAATAATTTTTCAATATACTAATGGTTAATTAAAGCAACATGTGCAGAATCCATGAATTTCAAATGTTATCTGTACTTAATGGACTACAGAGTTCCTCAGTGATTCCATTTTAATTCAGTTGAATTTACTCTGGTGAATCATCACATACAGAATTTAAGGTTGAGTCAAAAGGATTTAAGATGGTTGTGTGAGATTCGGATCATATGACATGAACAACACTTAAAGCTTCTTTCACAAAGTTATGCATAGATGTTTAATTAACTATTGAAAAATCAAGGGGTCTTCATTTTGGAATAATTTTCAAAAAAAGACATATTTCCATTATTTTCTAGAGGCCTTTGATCTTTCCAGAATGCTTTAAATTATTTCTCTTTCTTTGTAGCCAACCACACTTGTTAAACAACTCCACTGAAACAGAAAGTCAACAATCGATATGTTTTCTCCTTTATGACAGTTCTAGTCTCAGTTTAAAATATTTTCCTCACTAGAAAGCCATTAAATACTATGAAACATTCTGAGTGCATGTCTGTGTGGGCAAACTATTCAGGTACATGGAACAAGTAATGCTAATTAATATGTTTCAATAAATATTTGTGAGAATTCAGTAGAGTAAAGCTTTGTCTATATACCAAAGCTAATAATCTGTTGGGAAATGTAGACATGTGTCAGTCATTAACTAGACACTGTAAAACAATGGAACAAAAGGACTGAGGACAATGACAAATGTCAGGAAAATTGTGTGGCTAGATTTCCACCAACTCTTCATAGAATTATCCTTTGAGCAGAGACAGGAGGAAGATAAGTGTAGTTAAGAGAGTCTAGGGAATGGTTATAGTACTGGACTTTGCAGGGAGAACTGGGGAATGCCTCTCACCTTGGAGATTCTTTTCATGGAATATGAGCATTGTGTTATGGTATTAGAAGTCAGAGTCTCTGTCAGCCCTTTCTAGTGTTTCCTCAGTACCAACAACCTATGCCCAACATACATAAAGTTAAAGAGACAAAGGGAAGGGAAAAAGAAAGCTAACAGTCAAGCCACAGAATTTGCAAATATAAGACAAAATAAAACAAATAAGACAAAATAAAATTATAATTTTCATTCTCCAGAAATGATTAGGTTGTCAAGACATCCATAAGGAAGCAATTTCCTGAGCCACGGCGGCCTTCAGGGACCTTCAGAGTGGGCTCTGTGTAGCTTGACAGGTCCAATGTCCATGTGGCTGAATCTGGCAAGCAGTCTTTGTCTTGGAAATAGGCACAAACTTATATTGCTGGTGAATTTGCTATGTTTTGAGGTGTGTTTTTCAACTTTTTGCTGTCTTATGTAAATTTGCTTTACAGTGCCTTCATGTGGGAGGGGTTTATATTTCCTATTGTGGTGTTTCCTTCTAATCATACAACAACTTAGCCAAGAGGCAGAAATAGCTGTATGCTGCTTGCTAGTAGAGCTATCAAGGCAGCCCATGCTTTGACATGTTCTTTTTCAGGCCATGAAAAATACATACACTAAAGGATATAAAATCTAGCAGATAGGAGGAGAAGGAAAATTAGAAGGCTACAAAGGAAGGCAGAAGGTAATACCTAAGTGGATTGACTGATTCTCCTTGAGTTAGCATGACTAGCTTCCATATCATGTTCCCCTTTTCTAAGGAGTTTCTGAAACTGTAGATACCAGAGGATAAGTTAACCAATTTCCAAAGACTCTGACACTTACAGACTAGGAAACAATGAAAAGGAAGGGACAATCTGGGGTAAAATTAGAGCTTAAATATTGCCAATGTGGATCAGGTTCAGGCAAGCACACCTCTTGAATTATTTATGTGAACTGAGGTAGTTAAGACATTGTGGTTTTGATATTACATTTACTTCATTTAATTTTTACTTAGATTGAATGCAGGTGTAATCACATGTAAAACATAATTGAATATCTTGCTCAAAGTAGTAAGGCTACTGTATTACTCAAACATTACGAAATTCATAATTCATGTGCAAAAAAACTCCTCTGAAACTCAATATGAAATATTTTATGGAAAAATTTCTAACATTCATTATTAGTCAACTTTTCTATAGTTTGACTAATTCTGCCTAGGTAGAATCATTTGGATTTAGTCACAGGTTATACCAAATTTAATCTATTTCTTAGATTCTCTCTTCCCAAGGAATTTATTCACAGTGAGTGGCATATGTGTATAATATCAACCACAGTTCTCAGGCACATTAAAGAGCCCGTTCTTTGGCCAGAGAAAGTTATAGGTTTAGCCCAATTTAGCCAAATATGGCTTGGTAATGGATGGTCCCTCAGTCCTCCTCTTCTCAAGCATCTGTAATAGTAGTGCTTTGTGATGGGCACTTCTGACTGAAGAGTATTACTCACAAATAATGGGAAGAATTTAAATGAAAGGAAACATACAGTTACTTTTCTAAATATATTCCTGTTCTACCTATTTGACTATCAGATATACATTTATAACTATAGATCTGCATTAAATGATAGTTTTAAAACTTCAGGGAAGCATGAAAGCAGACCTAGAATAGAAATAAAAATGCACATTTTTGTAAAGTTGCATGACTAATAACCTCATATTTTATTATAGCAAAAGGAGCACAGCCTCATGGTTTTTCAATACTGTTCCACATTATTATGATATCTTATTCATTTTGGAGTTAAAGATTATAATTCTTCAATAAAAATGAAATATTTGTACCATTATAGAAGAAATTCTTCATTTGATCATGAGTCATTCATCATGACCAAAAATACTGACAGAATAATATTTGAGGTCACCTGAATGTATCCATTTATACAAAAAAAATTAATGGTAGTGCAACATAAAAGCTATATAGTGTCAGGATGATTTTACTCTTCATATATTTCAATCACTTATAATCTAGAGTGTGTCCTAGAGACATGCCCATTTAGTAAGTTATTTTCTCTAGTTTCACAATGGTCATTGCCTGTTTACTTGTAGAGAGACATAGTTATGGGAACACGTATCTTGGTAATCAGAATACCTCACTGAATCATTAAAAGAAGTAGCCCACTGAAGTTTCAGAATCATTCTTGAAGCCTACTCAGTGTCTGATGGGTAGACCATAGGCTGGAATTGTCCCCTTTGTCATAACCTGGTCCCATTGCATAATATATAAAAAAAAAAAAAAAAAAAAAAAAAACTCTGCAAATGCGTGATCACCCCCAAGCTAAATTCCATGTAAGGTCTAGGCTATGAAGAAAAATGGGTTTACAGTAGTCATTCCTCAAGAAAGTGACTTTGAGTAAGTTTCTTAATCTTTTCATATTTTTTTAAAAAAATACTGATCTCATTTCAATGAAAACGAGGATGTATACCATAGCATGTTATCTTGAGACTATATTTCACTATTGAAAAGAAACAATACATAGAAAATTATTTTCTATACTGATATTTAGCTTTTCATAGATACATTGTATATTAAATATATCTGGAGTAGAAGATTACAGGGTTTGGGTTCATTTGACGGATCAAACCTGATCACTTCTCTGTGGTCTGCCCTCTTCACCCACTCCAGTTTTAATGATCAAGTTTAACAGTATCTCCTCTTAGGCAATTGCTTATTATTTTTATAGTATATCTTCATGAGTCTCACTGTCTTGGTCTAGATACTCATTAAATCTCGGTATTATTATAATCCAACTTCAGCCCTCTCTTATCCCATTTCCACATACTCCTAATGTGCTCCTTTATATAGCAGATATGTTCTCATCTGAATCCTGAATCATGATTCACACATGAAAATCTCAGACATGAGTATCACATGTAATACTTCTATTGGTCAGATCCTCATTTCCTTTCTCACTCACATGTTCTATCTTTTTATTGACTTCCTGCAGACTGAAAAGTTAGCTCTTCTCCATATCCATTTGCATTTGAAAAACCATTCTTAATTGAGAGTTCATCTTGGTAGATCTTGTCTTTGATGAGTATGAGGTGTCCCTCCTTATCTTTTTAATCACTTTAGGTTAAAAGTCGATTTTATTCGATATTAGAATGCCTACTCCAGCTTGTCTCTTGGGACCATTTGCTTGGAAAATTGTTTTCCAACCTTTTATTCTGAGGTAGCGTCTGTCTTTGTCACTGAGGTGGGTTTCCTGAATGCAACAAAATGTTGGTTTTACATACCCAGTATGATAGCCTATGTCTTTTTATTGGGGAATTGAGTCTATTGATATTAATAAATATTAAGGAAGAGTAATTGTTGCTTCCTGTTATTTTTGTTGTTAGAATTGGAATTCTGTTCATGTAGCTATCTTCTTTTCATTTTGTTGGAAGATTACTTTCTTGATTTCTAGGGTTTAGTTTCCCTCCTTGTGTTTTCCATCCAGAGTCTGCTCCACCTGGGAATCCTTTCCATATTCAATCATCAAACATAGACACTATTTTGGATGTCAGCAAGTGCTGGTTGACAGGAGCCTGATATAGCTGTCTCCTGAGAAGCTCTGACAGTGCCTAACTAATACAGAAGTAGATGCTCACAGCCATCCATTGGACTGAGCATAGGGTCCCCAATGAAGGAGCTAGAGAAATGATCCAAGGAGCTGAAGGGTTTGCAGCCCCTTAGGACGAACAACAATATGAACTAACTAGTATCCACAGAGTGCTCAGGGACTAAACCATCAACCAAAGAACACACATGGTGGGACTCATGGCTCCATCAGCTATAGCAGAGGATGGCCTAGTTTGTCATCAATGGGAGGAAAGGTCTTTGATCCTGTGAAGGTTCTATGTTCCAGTGTAGGACAATGCCATGGCCAGGAAGTGGGAGAGGGTGGGTTGGTGAGCAGGGGAAGGGAGGAGGAAATAGGGTTAGTTTTTTGTATTTGTTTTTGTTTTTGATATTTTTTCGGAGGGGTAACCAAGAGAGGAGATATCATTTGAAATGTAAATAAAGAAAATATCTAACATCTGAAAAAAAAAGAAAGAAAGAAAAACCATTCTTACTATTCAAAAGCTACACCATGATTTCTCACTTGACTTTGATTTGTATCTCTCCTTTCTGATCTCATTGTCTTTCTCAATATGTTTTGTTATTGTTGATCCCAGTAATGTTAAAAGATGACAATTTGAGGAGTTGATTAAATCATAATGGCAAAGGATAGAGACACAGATTAGTGTTAGAACATTTTACCTAAAGTGCAGGAGGCTTAGGGTTTAGTCAGCAGCACCATCTAAATACACAAGATGAATAAGTAAAACTAATAATAAAAATGTATTGGATCACAATGATTTTAGAGGGATTAATAATCTTATAGCAGAGATATGGGGAACTGTTAATCCTTCTGTACTTCCTTACGTGAGGGCACACAAAGAGAAGGTACCATCCATGGATAAAAGCATAAACCTTTTGTACTCATTGAATATTTCTTAGTATTCAAAAATGTAAAGAATAAATATTCTTCATAAATTAACTGGTACTAGTTTTGTTATATCAGCTCATTTTCTTCATCTTGTCCAAATCATCCACTTTACTTTGTTTAGAATAATGAGTGTCCTGTGCATTGTAATTACCTACCTCACTAGTCACAGTTTCCATTTCATTGTGCATACAATGAATTAGAAAACCTAGCCATGGCTTTCATTATAGCCTCAGACTTCTACTTAAAGCATGACTCACAAAATTTATTTCACAAGTGATTCAAACAAATGGCAGGATTGAGCACTTTCATTACCTAGGATTCCACTTTTGTTCAGCATGCATATCTAACATAAAATAAGAAGTAACCTACAGGGTAGAAATGGAGGATAAAATAGGAGTACAAAAAAAAAGGGATTATAGGGAAGTCTGAAAAAGAGGGCTGGAAAAAGGAATGAATTAAATATACAAAATGACTGCAAAATCATTACCAGAGTAAGGGAAGGGGGAAAATATATAATTGAAAAATATTTAAATTAAGAGATGCAGAAGGGATGAAAAGGAACAGGCTAAACACTTTGAATATTTGGTAATATCACCAAGGGAAGGGTTATAGAAAGCATCACAGAGTAAGATTCACAGTAGACTCATGATGGGAATGGTGGAGGTTATCACTGTGTGACCTGAGCACAGGAAGGTGTTGAGTGGACTATACCATCACTACAAGCCACTTAGAAATGACATGGAAAAACACATTTCTTTCACAACAAGAGCTGAAATATGATTACAATTGCATAATTATTAAAAAGCAGCAGGCTGATTAAAGAGGAAAGGTGTTTCATATATTGGGAAACAATAGACACTGCTGGTATTCCCTGTAACCCCCACTTTTATCTGTGCTAGCATTGTTTCCTACTTTAACTTTGCTCTATTTTCTGACACCCAAGAGGCATTTGGTCATGGGTTTAACTTTTTAAATTTATTAATCAATAACAAAGATAATTCATTTTTAAAACTTTGTCCATGTTGCTTGTAAATGTCATAGCATTTACAACTACATTTTAAGGACTAAGCTGAACTGTGGGTCAACAGTTATGATTGTCTGGCAGCCCAGCAACTGGGTGCTGGACAGTATTATTGCTCATGCTGTGAAGTAATTTTGCATGATAGATAGTTTATATACTACAAAGGAGTTAGCATTTGAAATTTAGATATATCTGAAAATGTCTAGTTTTATAGACATTGTGTCAGAAAAAAAATGTCCCAGACACAATGTTTCTTTGTAACATAATGTTAAGTATTAAAGATAAGGGCTGACACTTTGAACTGGCTTCGGCTTCCTTCAAATGACTGAATGTTTGCGCGTGTCTGTGTGTGTGTGTACATGTATGTATGTATTTGTGTTATACCCATACATGTGTGTTTTCTCTTGATTCTCATATCTCTCTAAGTTAGCAAAATAATTAGTTCTCCTAAGAAGAACCTAAAATTAGAGAAGATTTCCCCATAAGTAATAAGTAGTAAGTAGTAGAAAATGATTTCACTCTAAACCATGACCTTCACCTGTTAACTGATATGCTATATTAGAATACTAGAAGGTGCCGGGCAGTGGTGGTGCATGCCTTTAATCCCAGCACTTGGGAGGCAGAGACAGGTGGATTTCTGAGTTCGAGGCCAACCTGGTCTACAGAGTGAGTTCCAGGACAGCTAGGACTACACAGAGAAACCTTGTCTCGAAAAACCAAAAAAAAAAAAAAAAAAAAAAAAAAAAAAAAAAAATACTTGAAGGCAGAGAAGGAAATTACTAGTTGTTTTCGTTCTAGTCCAGAAAGTAGCACAGAATCACATTCACAATACCCAGCATTGTTATTACAGAGGCCCTCACTCTTTTGGTTACAAATTCCTGAAAGTCATATGCTGCAGGCCCTACCTCAGTCCCAGCAACTTCCGATCTCAAAGGATGAGATCGCATGACAATGACCCACTTGATCACTACTCTTACTAGGACACTAAAAGAGCTCTTTTCACTTTTAGTACAAATGAGAGATTTACAAAATTAGAATTTCAATGAAAATTAGTATTATTTCTTATACAATTTGTTAACTCATACTTAAATAATTTTATGTTCTCAGATTTAAAGGAGACAGACACAAGATCTTCTCACCCCAAACCATCATAATATTTCACTGTTTTGCTATACACACACACACACACACACACACACACACACACACACACACGTTAAAGCTTATGGATCAAATGGTCTTTTTTTTTTTCAAGACAGGGTTTCTCTGTGTAGCCCTGACTGTCCTGGAGCTCACTCTGTAATTCGGGCTAGTCTCAAACTCAGAAATCCGCTTGCCTCTGCCTCCCAAGTGCTGGGATTAAAGGCGTGTGCCACCACTGCCTGCAATGATCATTTTTTTTAAAACAATATTTGTATGAATTCTTTGAGAATTTCAAACAATTAATTTGAGTATGCCCATCACTTTCTCAGCTCCAATCAAAACCATACTCTTCACTATTGCATCCCTTCCAACCAAAATTCTAGTTTTCTTCTCCCCTGCCCCATGCCCATTGAGTATAATTGTTTTTACCTAGTTTGTCTTTGAAGCAGATCTTCCTTGGTATCTAATTAACCAACTAGGGTTTGCATGAGTAAAGAAAACTGTCCCTCCCCTTCAGCAGTCAAATGTCAAGTACTATCAGGGACAGGATTTCATGTCCCCATTCTCTGGTCAGTGAGCTGTGCATTGTTCTCCCTTGAGTTTGTGCAGACTTTTAAACATAATGTCAATTGAGACAGATAATTTTAGGAAGACAGATAGAAAAGTGTACTTCAAACAAAAGGCATGGCTTTTATGATATCATTAATCATGGTGGTAGCTCATGATGATGAAGACATTTTTAAATCCAATGTGCTTTTTTTTCAAGTATATGAGTCATTCAATAAATTAATGCTAAATTAATTCAGAGGTATAAATCTCAGAAAAAGAAGATATCTGTATGTTGGATCACACAGTAAATCAGGAAAAATTGGCTACAAGTCTGTTATTCCTCCCAGAAGGTCACTGTGCAAGGGGATTCATTTCACCTGTTAGAAAAATCAGTGTCAAGTGGCACTTACCACTGTTCTTCTAAAACATCCTACATCTCTTGTCGTTTATAAGTAATTCCTTCCCTCTGTTGTCCAAACATCTATATACAGAAATGCTACATACTTGACATTTGTGGTTTTTCTGTACTGTATTTGCCATCATTCATCATTTCTATATTTACGTGTGCATTCATTGCCATGTGTTTTGAGGTACTCATGCTTACATGTTAGCATACACAAGAGAGAGAGAGAAATGTCAACTTTGATTGTTCACCCAAATATTTACGGGTCTCTGTGAATTCAACACATTTGCCTCTTTTATCTCACTGAAAGATGAGAGAACCTTAACAAACCATCACAAAAACCTTCAACCACTGAATCATCTTTCCAGTATACAGCTCTAAATTAAATCTGAATGTTTTAGAAAGACATTTTTCTTATTAATTATGCTATATAATTGAAGGAGTATGTATATATTAGCATAATATTTATGGATATTAATTTTGTTGTCTAGTCTGTTGTCTGATTTTATTATAGCCTTGTTTAATGGTAAGTGCTTCAAATTCAAAAATAAAACAATAAAAAAATTAAAATTTTACATAGAAGTATTTTGTTATAAACAACAGCAGTCCTTTATTTATTCGTTTTTGAAGTAGAACTTTACCTTTCCATTTCAAACAAAACTTATGTAGTATGCTTTTAATTTCTTATTTGTTATAAAAAACAAGAAAATTATCTTTAACATTATACTTAAGTGAGTTAGAGAAAGCATCAATGGAGCTGAACGGTTTGCAGCCCCCTAGGACGAACTAACCCTCAGAGATCCTAGGGACTCAACCACCAACCAAGGAGTATACATGGTGGGATTGATTGTTCTGGCAGCATGTGTATAGTAGAGGATAGCAAAATCAATCATCAGTGGGAGGAGAGGTCTTTGGTCCTGTGAAGGTTCTGTGCCCCAGTGTAGGGGAATGCCAGGGCCAATAAGTGGTAGAGGGTAGGGTGGCAAGCATGGGGAGGAGGGAGCCAACAGTGGTTTGTTCTTGTTTTTGTTTGTTTGTTTGTTTGTTCCTGGGAGGGGAAACTGGGAAAAGAAAAATCACATGACATGTAAATAAAGAAAATAATAAAAAAAAAGAAAAAAAAACATTGTACTTAAGTGTTCTAGGATTACTCTCTACAAATAGTGTTTTTTTCCTGTGAAAGATTAAATGTCTTTGCTTTATTCTTTACTAGGAAACTATTAAATCTTTTTTGTTGCCCAATATATGTTTATTTGGTATACTAACATATACTCTCTAGTGATATTCAAATATATATCCATCCATCTAATCCTGGAATGTATGTACATATATTTAGGGTAGCCCAAATATTCCTTCTCTGACTACTATGAGATGTTAGGAAACTTCCAGCTTTCTCTCCATTTGCATTGTGCTGAAAATTAAGCTCTTTGCATCCATCACAGTCTTTTAAGAAGCCTTGAAACTGCTTAGTCAAGTTGTAACTTTTCCTTCAATGTTTTCATGAAATCTGAAGCAAATGCCCGTAATTGTGGGTACAGTACTGACTATGAGGGGCAGGGAGACAATGGAGTCACTTGAGGAATCCCAGCAATCAAACTCTGGAGACCACCATTAGGGTGCAGATCTGAGTTTATTGCCTAGTGCATTAGCTTATATACCTGTGTTTGAGCCAATCCCAATCCCCTAAATTCTTGGCCAATCATATCTTGCTATGCCATCACTGTGACCCATTGAAAGTCTCACTTGATGAGGTAACTCAGAAGGAGCTGGGGATGGGGATCATCTTCACCTGTTAGGGTTTCCATGTAGATGGGGAAGCAGCCAACACCCTGACCTTGGTTCCTTTTTGCTGTCTCACCAGTGTTCTGGGAGCCATCGTAGACCTAATGCCATGCACAGCAAATCAGAACTCTTCAAAGAGCCTGTAGCCCCTTGCTCTCCATCCCATTTTTTCCTTCAAAAAGTTGACTTCCACACCCCCATACACATATGCTAATTCAGTGTGACCATCTTTAGACCCTCCTTCTTGAAGATCCTTGAAGAAATCTACTCATTCTAGTCGCAAATCTTTGTGCATGGGAATGAAAGGGTACTTTCTACCTCAGTATTTAAGGTAGGTACTTGAGCTTGTTAGATTTCACATTGAAAGTTAAAATTGTATCATCAGAACTTTATACTGCATCTTCCAAAATATCTTTCACCTGAGTTAGGAAACCAACTGCTGCAGTATTCATTTCTCTTTACTTTCTTAGAATGTATTTGCTACAAGATGTTTTATCCTGTCATGTGGCAGTCCCTTTCACAGACCAAATGAGGAGGATGCTAGTGGATTTTCTAATGAAATATATAACTTCTTATATCATACAATGAATTCAGTAATTTAATAACCAACTATTGATTGATAATACTCTGTTCAAATTATTAATACATATAGAAGGCATAAAATTAAATTTAAATCAATTATATACAAATTGATCCTACTGGTAAATGTAAATTTTATTTAAAAGTCTTTAAAGCTGTTTCATAGGTAACTAAAAGAAGAATGTAAAAGTAAATAAACATTAGATAAGCAGTTACAATAAAAGCTGAAACACTCTTACTTTCCTGTGCTTCATAAAATTCTTGACTAGCAGTTTTGAGTCATGTACAGTTCATTTCGTTCAGCTACACGGTGTGCTATTTCCAGGAAAGAAGGTATAGATAAATGAAGAGCATGAATACTCACAGGACTGTTGGAGCCTCCAAGTGAGCCCTACTAATTTAAAAGTTAAAATAAATCAAAGGCAAAATAAATCAGAAACAACTATAGAATTTTATTTACAATTTATCTCTCTTTTGTAAATGTTGACTATCTTTTTATAAATTTGCATCCTTGTCTATACAATAGTTCTCTTGATTTTGCTCATTAATGCAGATAAATAAAGATAGCTGACTAGGACAAAATACACTGTAAGATTGCTAATATTTTTCAGTTTCTTTCTAGTAATAATCATAACTGATTGTATGTTAGATGCACATTTTTAATTTATGTAACATATACCATGCATACTCTGAGAGCTGTAATTATACTAATTAAAGCATAATAATTACACAAACTAATTTTGTTTCTGATCCTTCAAAATAGTCTTCCTACTTGGAAGAAAATATGCACACAGTACTAGTGTAGATTTTACTAGTTTAAACATTGACAAGAACCTGTTGACCCCTTACTGCTTGAATTACTTGCATATTAAAGCAATGTGTAGAGCCAGACATCTCAGAAAGTCTTTTTGGCAGTTCAGTGTGATGTGTTTCGTTGCCTGACTACCCATGTGCATCTTACTCCTGCCTGTTTATTGCTGTCTGAGCAAAAGCAGAATGCATGCTTCTGCATTTCTGAATTCCATTTGTTCTGGACTAATTTTAGAACTCATCCTTTTCTTTATTCATTAGGACAAACCAACAACTAGTTATTCTAGGCAAAACTGGTAACATAGTGAGGTTGTTAGTTTCTCAACCTGTCTTACTTGGCACATATTTCATATTATTTGATATTGGATTAGTGATTTGAAGGATAGTGCAGAAACTCAGTATATAAAATATTTGTGTCTGGAAATTATGTACTTATTTTCCATGTGTGTCAAATATTTATTTATCGAAGTATCTTTATGGTTAAACCTTGATACCTGAAAATAAGTGAGATGATAACTCAGTGGCAGAAAAGTTGAAGTTTCTTCTGCAAATCTGAGTTTTCTATTTTAAAATTATAACACCCTCCCTAGTATACCATCTCCCCTACTATGTCATAATACTGTTTGTTTTGTTGTACAATGAACTTTTCTTCTTATTCATCAGATACCAATAGAAGTGAAGTACATGAAAAATGATTAAAAGTCTTTTACTTTTAAAATTAAAACACAATCCTACATTTTTCTCCTTTCCTTTCCTCCATTTAACTTCTACCATGATCTGCCCTCCCCCTGCCCACAAAAGTGCCTTCTCATATTCTCAGCATCTTTTTATGTGTTTGTGCATGCCTGTGTATTTGCACAGTTAAGCACGAATATGATGTGTGAAACAGGCATAAATGTAAAAATTCAAGCTTCTTAATCTTTTTAGTTTTGCTTGTATGTGCATTACATCAGGGCTGAGTAAGCAATTAGGAGGTTTCTCACTGGGGATGGATGACTAATTGTTCTCACCATCCCTTACTTGCCTGGAAGTTCTTTTTTTAATGGAGGTGACCATGAAATCCACACTTCCGTGTTATCATGCTTATTGGTGTCCTCATTTAGTTCTGGTTTAGGCAGTTGTGGTGTTGAGGTATACATGAGTGAGGCTTCCCTGCCATTTACAGGAGACACAGCCCAACAGCACATTTTCTGGTCCTGTGGTTTTTGCCTTCCTTCAGCCCTCTTTTCCATGATGTTCCCAAAGATTAGGTACATGGTTGTGGTTTTGATGTGTCTTTTGTGACAAAGTACCCCTCATCAGTTTTCTCTGCATTTTGGCAGTTGTGTCTTCTTTATGGTCTCTGTTGCAAAGTGAAGCTTCTATGAAGAAGCATGAGAGCTATCCTTATCTGTGGATATTTATATGGAAATATTTATATATCCATACAAATATTTATATGTTTATATGGAAGGCATTTAGGAATTCTGATGACTTAGAGTAGGGTCTTTTCTAAGACTAATGCCTTCACTAACACTAAATAATTGACTGGCTTTCTGTTTCTGGAATGATTCATTCCCTGTTGAGAGGTTCTTGGGGGATGGGAAGAAAGGAGGGGGGTCAATACAAAAGGAGACAGAGGGAGAAGGGAAAAATGCTAAGAATGTTTGTAAAACCAATAAAGGAACCTAATTTTTCACCTAAAATTATACATAATGATAAATATAATTTTGCAGCATTATACAAAGTGAGCAACAACATTAAAATCATGTTTTAGAGAGCTGCTGAATACCACAATATGATTGCCAGCATTGCGTCTGTAGTTATGTCTAAGTGTATGTCTATACATATTTGTAAGAAATTATACTACTTGAGCTGACAATGCTTCCTCCAAGAGTCATAAACTATTTAAATATAAAACCCAGTACCAGTCTAGAGAAATCTCCAGTTGAATTGTTTGTTAAACACATTAAAGAGACTTCTACAATAGTAGAAACTCTTGCTGTTACTCTTGGTTTCCTCAGAGGATGTAGGCAAGGCCCTATTGCTGAAAACACCATATGGTTTGGATGCTGGATTCAGGATCTGAGCATAACCTGCCATGAAAGCCTCTTCTCTGTGGAATAATTCCCATCGTCCTAGGGTAGCTGTAGCAGCCAGCAAGGAAAGTGAGCAGCCAACAGCCGAACTCAGCTCTCCAACCTACACACTACAATAACAAGTATGGCAAAATGTTTCTACAGATTCAATGGTGGCAATCATATTGTGGTATTCAACAGCTCTCTAAAACATGATTTTTAATATTGTTGCCCACTTTGTATATTGCTGTAAAATTATATTTCACATTATTTTAGTAATTGTGCTGAGGAACTATTATTGTTAAAATGTCAAATAATTTATAGACTAAAATGAAGATGAAAACAATTCCAATAAGAAATGATTAATCTTGCAATAGAAAGAAAATTTAAAACTGTAAATAGAGACAAACAGTATACCAGATAGGTGACATAGCAGTATGCTGACTGCTGAGAAAATAACATGAGTTAATAATGTGGCAAATGTCATAGGTTTCAGTAGGTTGAATGAAAAATATTTCCTACCCAACACTATATAACAGAGGTGGAAGTTTTCATATCCTAGAACATCTGAAGATCAGACGTAAAGATAGGCAGTCGGGGACATTTTTTATCCTGCCTGTTTTTAGTATTCACTGATTATTACAGAGAAATAAAACAAAGAAACAAACAAAATTCTGTCACACACTGGTATAAATTATCTGCTTGTTATCGTACCATATACATGTTGCCCTTCTGTACAATGATAACATTCAACAAACAGTGATAGCACACAGGTTTTCAAACAAAGCTTTTACAATGGAAATTGAAAACTATGTTTATTTTTATAACTTATTCATGTGGCCAGCTATTAAGGAAGGAAATATTGATAAGCAATTTGCATGTTCTTCAAAAGGTGTGGTTTTGCAGTAATTGCATAAAAGCCATAGTAGATTAGGCATACTGAGGATATCATCATTGCTATGCATATAACAATGATTCATAAGTGGGGGAGAGTTAGTGCTGCTTGTTTTCAATCACTGATGTTTCTGTGTCAAATAACTGTGACTCTTTTAAGAGTCTTACTCATCTTTCCCATTCTATCTCCTTAAATAGAAAACCAATTTGAAAGTTCCCTGAGGACAATTGCAAGCATTTATAAGAAACAATGTGTATTTGCTGCTTTGCCTTTTCCCAAATGAAATAATCTTACAGATTCAGCTAGAGAAGTCATAACTCGCCAGCCGTTGCTGGCATCTCTCTTTACTCGGGCTCCACAGATCTTTTCCTAGTGGGGTTGATATTAGGCACTTGACTCCAGTTATATTTTAGTGTCATTTGAGCTGGAGAAATTCTCACACTCTGCACCAAATCAGAGGCATGAAGTAGAGACAGTGGTGAGAAGTTTATATACCGGTAGGGCTATTTATATCATGTGTCCAGAACCTAAAGCAAATAGGAGTCACCTATCCATTTCAAATATGTTGAATTCTAGTTTTAGCAATCAAAACAACCCAGAACATTATTGGTGGGTGAATTACACCATTCAGTATAGGCATGCAAAGACTTATTCCTTAGAGATATTTAATGTACTTTTTTCTCCCTTGGTAATCGAAATATATCTTTCTAAAGAAAGCAATAGAATCAAAAGGAGGTTGGGTGGTTGAGATGGCACATAGACTGTATCACTATATTGTAACTGTCACACATATTACCAGCTTGAGTTTCTCCCACCTTAAGACAACTCTTTGAGAAACAAGTTCTGTATCTAATACTAATAACTATATAGAAGAAGATTACCAAGAAACACAAAAATACTTAATAGTATATGATGACATGCCTCTACAGTTATGTTTCAGAAAATGCTTTCTGCTATCCACTTTTTTTTTTCTAAAATCTGTGAGTTAGTAGATCTATCACTTTCATGGGGCAAAAGGAAGTTTAAGAAAATGAAGAAACACCACCGGATGTAAGGTAAGGACTGTAAGCAGGTGATTTTTAATATTTAGAAATATCCATTTATTCACTTGACAAATGATGCAGGTAAACTCTATCTACACCTCTGTCTTGTAAACTCAAATAAAAGTAATTTAGAGTGGAAGAAAAACAATTCCCATTGATTGGCATTTTAAAATTTACTTTAGAGTAACCTTGGGAAGTTTTTGACTCCTCGATGAAGTACAGATCTAATTGCTCTTACAGAAAAAGGCCAAAGACTATGAACTAGAAAACAAAATATCATTCAATACAAAGAAAGTAGTCATTATGAAAAGTTTAGAGATCAAATGTGAAAAGTTATTTTGTAATAAAAATTATTAAACAAAACATATGGACTATTATCTACATTAATAGCCTTAACAATATTAGACAAAGGCTGGAGAGATCACTCAACTGTGCTCTGCTATGTAAGCCTAAGGAACTTAGTTTAGATCTCCAGGACCTGAATATAGCCAGGTTCAATTGTGTTCACTAGCATTCTCAGCACTGTGGGTACTGGTGGGCAGAGAAAGGAAAAATCACAAGGCTTACTGCTCAGCCAGCCTGACCTAATGCTAGTGCTGTGTAGGTGAGAGATGGTGTCTCAAATTTATTTGAAGGGTTACACACTAGACCTTTGCTCTTCAAATGTATATCCGAATATCATGCATATGTGCACATTATGCACTATGAACCTGTGCATACATGAACATGTACAAATGTATACAGTACACCACACATAAATATATAGAGCAATAAATACAAAGGAATCTAAAAATATGACAAAATCATAAGCATCTTTAAATATATTCCTATTATATTAAAAATAAAACAAGTTGACTTTCTGGATATGGAAAACATGGTAATTGTACTTCTGGTAACTTTTAAATTTTATTCTTCATCATCATTATTTAGTATTTGTGAATGTATGTATGGCATTCCTCTGACTTTACACCCTTATACCTTGTGGGTATAAAGTCAGAGGAAAACTTCCAGTTTTCAGTTGACTTTACCATATAGGACCAGTGCCTCAAACTCAGGTCATTAGGCTGGGCAGAAAATGCCTTTATCACTAAGTAATATTGCCATCCCCAATTGACTTCTTTTTAAATGGATTTATTATCTTGGGAAAATGGAGAGTAGATGACACTTTAAAAATATGGGAAGTGTTGGTCAAAGATATAGAATTGTAGTTATATAGAATCATTAATTAAATTCTAGAGAACTAGTAATGAATATGATGGCTATATGTGAAAGTTTCAGTTTAGGTACTCAAGGGGGACACTGAGGCAGACTGTTTTTCTGTGGTAATATAATTACCAGAACCATAATTAATACTATGGGCAGACAGGCTGACAGGCAGACAGGCAGATAGGCAGGCAGACAAACAGCAGTGTGGGAAAGATTCTGAGAAGAGTTCAAGTACATGATGGCAAAATGTCAGTGTCTTACAGATTTCCCAGGAGGTAGGATGGAAAGGAGATTGAGAATTACTTTTATTGCTCTGCTGTAGATCAGGGCTAGGGAACAACTGGAGGTAAGTAGGACAGAGTGAACAAGAATCTAGTAAAAATTCAAGTTACTAATTCTGGAAACCAAATTGCTTTTGTTTCCAGAATTGTCACAATACAATTTTATGGAGAAACAGCACAGTGCATGGCTCTGTGTAGTATGAAGTAGATACAATTGTCCAGCAGTGTCCATGAGTGATGACTCCAGGAAACCCCCTTAGAAAGAAATACGCAGAGTCTCATGTTTCAGTACTAAACAGTATTTAGCATGTCCTACACATATCCTTTTAATGCTGTACATCATTTTTATATTGCTATGATACCTGAGACAAGTTTATTGATAAGTAAACATTATTATATTTTATTATTAAATGACAAGAAAAGAAAAATCTGACATGGTCAGTTCAGATAAAGTCTTCTATAGAGGTATTTTAATCCATCAACATGTCTGTTCTGGCAAAGGATCCCCTCTAAAGACTCTAAGGTCTATATGATCTACTTGTAATGCAAATGTGCCCAGGATTACAGTAAGTTCTGGCTGAAATATAGACACACCCTTAGTGCATGCCTTTATTTTATAACAATGAAGGTAAGTTTAGTTTGTAGAAGGAAGTTGCCATGTTTGAATGTGGGCACACAAAGGGATGAATAAGAGAATTTGACAAATTAGTCAGAAATAGGATATGCCTAACTCACATAAAATAGCATGGAAAAGAAAGGCTACATAAGATCAGAGGGGGGGGGGGAGGAAGAGTAGGTGAAGGGGAAAGGGAGGGGGAGGGAGAAGGAGAGAAGAGGGGGAGGGAGAACTGTGTATATATGGCAGTTTGTTGGAACAGTTTTACAAAGACAGGAGAAAAGATTAGCCAGAGAATGAGATGGAGCCAGAAAATTGTACATATTGTCAATGTTTTGACAATGAGGCCAATAAGAACAATCAAGTCAAAAGCTAAGAGAAGCCATATTGAAACAGTCAGCTTGGAATATTAAATTATATAGACTCAGTGACCTGGAAAGATGTTGGGGGAAGGGAAGCTAACCTGTTTGGTTCAGGCTGCTCAGTTCTAATGAAGGTGGACAGAGAGATGAGGGGAGAATGGAGTTAGGTCCAGGGGAGATAGCAGGCTGCTTAGAGCAGCTTGGCATGTAACCAGAGGACTCAGTAGGCAGGAACTTTATTAGCTTACTAAATATTTTTCTACAAAAACTTTTAACAGGTCGTACCCATACAGACCATTGCAACTGCAGTTATTTATTACCTTATCATTTCTTCCTGTTGACATCAATATAGAAGAAAACATATTTAAAGCTTATTTTATTTTCTTCTCATGCTTGACATAAGATGGTATAATACCTTCAGCTATAAACTCAGTTCATGAATTATTTTAGTCAGAATGGCCTGCAGGCAAGACTGTAGGGGTATTTTCTTGATTGCCTATTGATGTCGGAGGGTACATCTCACTGTGTAGGGAGTGCTATCTCTGTCCAGGTGAACTTCAGCTATATAAAGGGATGCTGATAATGAACCTGGAACCTGGGCTTTAACTAGTGATCCCCCATGCTCTCTGCTTCAGTTCCTGCCTTAGGTTTCTTTTTTGGCAGCCTGCCTTGGCTTCCTTTGATGATGGATTGCAGGCTGTAAGATGAGATAAACCATTTCTTCTCCAGGTTACTTTTTGTCAGTGTTTGTCCAGAGCAACAGGGGACAGACTCAGACAGATGACCTGAAGCAGAACAACATGAACAGTAAAGGTTCCTACTTTTTCTGTGTCTATGAATACATAGGAAGGATCTGCTCAGAAAGGGAAAGTTTTCCTGAAGCTCTAGTTGATAGTCTACAAAGTTCAGGAAATCTTCCATACTACCTCAGCCTCAGCCTCAGATAAACTACAATATCTTCATGAAGTCTTTAGCTCTTAATTTCCATGACTGATCACTGAGGATTATTGATTATATTTGCTGTCCTCTTCCTCATTTGGGTCAACACTACCTTAATTGCCTTTCAAACTATAATGTGTTCATGTTCCACAGCTTTGCTAAAAAGAATATAGTGAAACCTTAAATCTAATTTGGAACCCGATATTTTTCATTTACAAAAATCTCATAGTTATGCCAATGTTGTTGGCCCACACAGGTATTTTATTAATGTATCTGAAATAGGAAAATATTTTAAAACATTCTTAAAATAATTTTATCAATCAGTATATTTTATTTAATGAATGTAAAGAGAATCAGTTCATGAGAAAATGACTTACAGGCAACTTTTCAAGGAATATTAATTATAGTAAGCTCCTTTAATTAAATGCTTAATACAGCTAATCTCACCGATATACTTAAATTAGTAAAGTGCTTTACCTACTTTTTTGAATGGAATTATAAAAGGGAGTATCATGATATATAGGAAGCAAAGAAGTGGGTAACTATGGATTTGGTAGTCATGAGACAAATGTCTATTTTTTCAATAATTTATTCACTTTACATATTTTTGGCAGCTCCCCTACCTTCTCTCCTTTCAGCCTTTCCCTTACAAATACCTCCCATCACTACCCCTGCTCCTCTCCTTAGCAAAAGGGAAGCACACCTTAGGTATCACCCCACCCTTGGACACCTAGTCCCAGTGTAAGACTCTGATGAGCCGTAACTTCCTGGGAGCCCTTCCCCCACCCCCATTGAGCAAACAACTTGGACCGGGAATCAATGCAAAAATTAGAGGAATTTATTGTTCCAGTACACTGGGGTTGTCCTAGACTCAAAGGGGGTGAACCCTGCTGCCCATTTGGCGAGTTTTTTATACTTTCCAGGGGCAGAATAGAGCATCAGCAACTAGGCACAATTTGATTGGTGGAACAGTGCTCCCTTTACCTTTAAACTGATTGGTCTTTAGGGAATGAAGTGGTAAGGGCTTACTTAGCCTCTCCATTCTGGCCTATGTGCTCTCTGACCTGTCTCTTCCAGGAGGGGAGGAGTCCGGTGGAATTGTTCAATGGCTCTGCACTGACCTCTTTATTCCCTGCTTTCTTTGTGCAAGCTTCAATCCTGAAGCAATTGCTGGTATTCTAATAGCCTATACTTCTGATCTTCTGTATTTAGTACTTTGTATCTTCTGCGTTCCTATGCGTTCCTTAACAAAAGCAACCAAGTGGTTCAAAATGTAGGGGCCAAAAGGCATCAATTAGGAGAACAATTAGGGGACCTAACAAGGTAGATATGGGGGTGGTTAACCAGAGGGAGGAGTTAAACCAAGACTTGAACCAACCCTGACTCTCTCTCTCTCTCTCTCTGCTTAGCTAAACTTTTTCTCACCTTGGCCATTGAATTTTTAACTACCGCCAGAATAGTCTCAAGTATGTGCTTCTGATGATTCACACCCCCAGGTAGCATAGGTAGCATAAAGTGGTGGGGCTCCTAAAACTAATGAACCTTCTGCTGACCCCTCCCATCTCAGGGGCACACATATATAGGGGTTTCCCGCAGGACACTTTTCAACTTTTGGGTGTCTGCAACCTAAGCCTTACCCTCCAAGGCCACTTCTGAAACATGGTTTAGATTTATAAGTCCCTCGTCCCCCATATTCAGGCAATCCCTCCCCCTGTGTCTCCAGGGCAGAGAAACCCCAGAAGTCAAGGCCCACTGCTAAATCACAGAGATCAAAGACAGGGTCCAGGCACCACATCCCTAGTGGCTGAGAGCACCTGCCAAGTCACTCTGGTAGAATTATGGGGGATGCATAGGCTCAACACCATACAATACAACATAGCCATCTCGTGGTTTCTCTAGCCTTGCAGAAGAGGGTTAATTGGGTGTCTGGCTATTATCTAGTTGGCATCAAGTGCAGGTGCTGGTCTGATGGGAACCTACTCCATCTACATTAATGGAGGTCAGGGTGGTCAACAACACCAGGAACAGCCATCTCCACTTTGCTTCCAAGTTTTCAGCGTGATTCTTAACATATAACCAATCTCCAACTTGGTACTTTTGTGGAACCTCTTGGATACCTGCATTATACAGAGCACTAAGTTTAGGCCACAATTCCAGGTGGCTGAGCTGGAAAGCTTGCAATTGAGATATAAAATCCTGTCAGCCTGAAAATCACTCTGGGAGGACTCAAGAGCAAAAGCAAGGGGAATCCCACACAGGATCTCAAAAGTGGTCAGGTTAAAATGGTAGGGAGTGTTCTGGACTCTGAACAGGGCCAAGGGGAGGGGCACCAACCAGTCTGAGCCAGTCTCTAAGGTCAATTTAGTCAAGGTTTCTTGTAAGGTTCTGTTCATTTTCTCTACCTGCTCTGAGCTCTGGGGACTGTATGCACAATGGAGATTCTAATTAGTCCCCAATACCTCTGCCAATTCTTGACTTACCTTAGGAGACAAAAGCAGGACCATTGTCCCATCCAATTAACTTGGGCACTCTGAACCTCTGGAAAAGTTCCTCTAATATCTACTTAGCTACCATAGTAGCTGTTTCCTGCTTGTTGAGGAAAGCCTCAAGCCATCCATCCAAAGTATCTACAAACACTAGAAGGTATTTGTAATATATTTTTCTGGCTTACCTTCTTTAAAATCAACTTACCAATATATTCCAGGCCCTTCTCCCCTAGGTCTTTTGCCTTTTTTATTCTTGGCTACATACGCATTCACTTACACTGTTCTACTATCTCTCTGGCCCAGAACCTAGGTCTATTGTATATACTTTTAGATCCCTTAACTGCTTGGACAGGCTTTTTATTCCCTAAATGGGTCTATCTGTGCATTTGGCCTAGTAAATCTTTTGCTTGCTTTCTGGGGAGTATAGTTCTCCCTTCTTCTGTGTGCTATTGTCCTTTCTTCTTTTGGTAATAGTTGGTAGGGTGGATAGCAGTCTGAATCCTTTTTTCTTCAGTATATTTTAAGTAAGGCCATCCCTTAGTCCAGTCCAATTTTCCAGCTGATGTCTCTTACAGACCCATAACCAGGATAGACTCCTGCGTAGCCACTTCTTGAGCCACTTGATCTGCCTGATTATTGCCATGGGTCACTGAGTCTCTTCCCTCTGACATCTTGGGCAATGAATAAAACTCATAGTTGCTGGCTTCATCACATCCAAGATTCCTTGATTGTTTTCTCTGATGTGAGCAATCCTCTCTTTTGGCATATAGCCCTGTGGACATTAGCTGTGGCAAAGGCATACCCGCTATCCATGTGGATGTTAATTTTCTTGCTGGCTCCAAGTTGCAAGGCCTTGGTGAAGGCAATTAGGTCCACTTTCCAATCCCTAGGTCCACTGTTCTTCGAGTAGTCCATGAATACATTTTGGTGCCAGTGGCTTCTTGGACCCAAGATCTTTTCTTGGAAACAAGGCCATCAACTTGGAGGATGAAGTGTTGAGCCGTTGTGTCCACCAAGAATCGAATGGTTTTCCCCTCCAGTCTCAGAGTTACCCTGGGTTTGGGGGGGGATCAGAAGCCCATCTCCCCTAATCACTGTCATTACCCAGGGCTCACACAATAGCCATTTGGGGTGCTTTTCCCAAGGCCTGGAACTTCCTGCTCCTAACTTCTGTTTGTTGAGGCACTCTCGAGCCCATCAACCTTTCTCCTTGCTGCACACTGGTCCTTTTCTATCTCTCTTCCATGCTTTCCTTAACTACTGTAGCCAGGACTCTCTGTAGATTCCTTCCATGTTGCTTTTCTTTCTTTCTCTTTCTCTATTCCTTCTCCTCCTCTGTCTCCCTGCAACGGTAGACTTTCTCAGCAACCTACACTAAATCCCCCCATGACTTATCCTGTCTTTCTAGCCTCTGAAGCTATTTCCTGATATTTCTACCAGCCTGGTCTATAAAAGCTACTCTCACAGTAGCTTTATGTGCCTTGTTGCTGGGAATGCCTCCATGAGCTGCTCTAGACAGGTTGTGGGCAACTCATCTGGCCCCTGCTTGACCTCACATACCTTGGTCAAATTTGTGGGTCATCATGCAGCCCCTTGAGACCTGCCAATGGAGTGTAGTGGTAGACTTTCAGGTGCCCCTTAACTTTTGTCATATTAAAGTCCCAGTCAGGTCTAGTCAGTGAAAGTCATGACAGCCTGGTCAATCCATGGTGCCCCTGTGTCTGATAAGGCATTCTTTCTGGATTCCTGTATTATAAATAAAACAGTCTCAAAGACATTTACTGGCCCTTGGAAAAAGGGGCTCTGGGTTGGGCCTTCCAGCTGTACAAGTCAGCCAAAGAAAAGAGCCAATATTGCATAGCCTGATTGCCCTTTTCCATAGGCCCATATGTCCTTAGTGAGAGAGCCAATGTGATATCAGGAGAGGTGGCTCTCAGGTATCCTCCTACTCCTCCCTCAGGTAAATAGCAGTGCAGTGGCCCTGGTCCCAAATGGGGTGAGGATCCTAGAACTGGTGCTGGTTCTTGTAGGTCCATGGGGGCAAAGGTAGGGAGATAAGGATGAGGAGGGTCTTGGAGCAACAGATCCACTGTTGAAGGGTCTTGGAGGATCGGCTTCTTCTCAGGTCTGGATCCCTCCTCTCCTGCTTTCTTCTTCCTGAAGGCCAGAATCTGTGAGGTGGGTCTTGGGAAAGAAAGGCTTTTATCTATGAGAAGATCGGGAGAGTCCTCCACTGGATTCTTCCAAGTAACTATGAAGGGCACTTGGTCCGGGCACCCAAGGGGTCCTGGACTAAAAACTCTCTCCTCTACTGCTTTGATCACTTACATGTTGATGTTCTCTACAGGTGGGTCATTCAGAGAAGCATAGAGTAACTAACTTGTCTTTCAGTGTGTCCAATATCCAAAAAAATGCTGTCAGTCTAAGTCCAAGAACACAGAATGAGATACTAACAAACACAGAGAAAAACAATCAACACACAAACATCTTGACTCTGCCGCAGGTGGGCATCCAGGTCCAAGAACACAGAGAAAGACAATCAACACACAGTTTGTCCCTTCCATGGGTCCAGTTACTGACAACTTGTTCCTTCCACAGATGCAGAACAGAGTTGCTAGGCCAGCTCCAGCCCTGCTGAAACAAACCAGGTGTCCCTGCCCATACAACAAGAGCCAGATCCAGAAGGAGGAGACCCTTCCCAGCTCCCTCCGGAAGTACTGAAGCATACTTCAGTCCCCCCTCCTTCCCACGGTCACAATATTAAGGCATATCTGCCCACCACACTTGACCCTACCAGACATTGTAGGCTCTCTGAACCCCTCTTATACTTGCAAGCAGAAATTCAAACAGACTTACAGACTGAGACTTTGACAACCAGCAAGACAAACACGATCAGTGGAATAAGCTCGAGACTTCTGATTCACCACTTTGGTGTGTTCCCACTGGGGGATCTGATTCCTGGGGCATGCACCAAATGTAAGACTCTCCATTCTGGCCTATGTGCTCTCTGACCTATCTCTTCCAGGAGGGGAGGAGTCCAGTGGAATTGTCCAAGGGCTCTGTGCTGACCTCTTCACCTGTAGGACTAAACACATCCTCTCCCACTGAGACTCAACTAGGCTGTCCAGTTAGGGGAAGGGTATCCAATTGTAGGCAACAGACTAAGAGACAACTCATCCTCCAATTGTTAGGATATCCAAATGAAGACCAAGCTGTACATCTTCTACAAATGTGTAAGGGGTCAAGATCCCCTTGCATGATTTTTAGTGGTTCAGTCTATATGAGGCCCCATGTACCCAAGTCAGTTGATTCTGTAGGTCGTCTTGTAGTATATTTCACCCCTCCAGCTTGCTCACTTCCATCCTCTCTTCCACAAGACTCTCTGAGCGCCATCTGATGCTTAAATGTGGCTCTCTGAATCTGTTTCCATTTACTGCTGGATGACACCTCTCAGGGGACTGTTATGCTAGGATCTTGTCTGCAAGCATAGCAGAGTATCTTGAATAATGTCAGGGGAAGGGGCTCAAGTAGGGGCAGTCATTGGTTGCTGTTCCCTCAGTCTCTGCTTCATATTTATCCCTATGCATCTGTAGGCAGAACAAATTTTGGTTTGAAGGTCTTGTGGGTATGTTGATATTCCCCTCCCTCCACTGGAAGTCCTGTTTGGCTACAGGTAGTAGCCACTTCAGTCTGCATATCCCCTGCTGGTAGGAATCTCAGCTAGTGTCAGAGATTCCCCTCCCCCCAATTTTCATACTCAATCCCAGCATTTTCCTGCCTTTTCCCCACATTTGATCCCCATCCCAATTCCCCTCCACACCCTTTCTCCCACCTGTTTCCCTTTCTTCATCCATCTCTGATGACTATTTTGTTTCTCCTTCTGAGTGAGATTCAAGCATCCTCTCTTGGGCCCTCCTTCTTACCCAGTTTCCTTGGCTCTGTGGACTGTAGTGTGGTTATCCTGCACTTTATGACTTATAAGTAAGCATATGCCATACATATCTTTGTGGTTCTGGGTTACCTCACTCAGGAGGATATTCTTAAGTTCCATCTATTTGTCTTCAAATTTCATGATGTGTTTGTTTTTAATAACTGAATATCATTACATTGTGTAGATATACCACATTTTCTTTACCCATTCTTCTGTTGAGAGACTTCTAAGTTATTTTAAGTCTCTGGGTATTACAGAGACTGAAAGTTGCCCTTAATATAGTTGAGCAATCATTCCTGTGGTATAAGTGGAACAACTTTTGGGTATATATCAAGTAGTGGTATAGCTGGGTCCTGGGGTAGAACTATTCCCAATTCTCTGAGAAAACATCCAATTTATTTCTGAAGTGGTTGTACAAGTTTTCACCCCATCAGCAATTGAATAGTGTTGTTGCCCTTTTTCTACAACCCCACCAGCATGTCCTGTCACTAGAGTTTTTGATCTTAGCCATTAACACTTCTAAGCCAATCAGCTCTGATGCTGATGTAAATTATCTAAGTCCCAAGTACTCCAACTGAGTTGTGATTATTTGATGATTTCTTTGTTTTGACATAGTCAATAACTGGTAGAATTATATAACTTTAACAGTGATGTAGTTCTTGCGTTGGGGCACATATGAAATTCTTAAACAGTTAGGTATATTAAAAACATCCAGCCGGAGAGTAGAGTTCAGGCAATTTTATTAATCATTAAAAATTGTAATGGTTCAGTGGATTAACAGGTCATAGAAAAGCTCACATATTTTTTACAGTCATGAACATATATTCTGTCAAAATAGAAAGTAAATGAATTTTTAAAAAATTTTCAGTAAATATTTAGAAATATCACATTATACTTCCTATTACCTGTTCCTAACAACTAATGTAGAAAGAAAAAAATGAAAATATATTTATATTTTAACTACACTTTTAAACAACTAAAAGTAAGGAGATTAGCATAATAATTTTCAAATGATTTCTTTAGTCCTTGGGATTCATTCCTTTAAAAGATTCAACAGGCATAGATGTCTATTACATTAGGAGGGCATTTTAACATTTATTATCTCTAAGACACTGCAAAAATTTATATCCTATAAAGTCTTATTTGAGAGGTTTTAGGAAAATTTTATTATATATTTTTAAAATGTTTCATATTATAGAATAGAAAAGTTATTGGAAAGGATTAAATGATGACAACTTATCTTCAGTATGTTTTGGAAGGAAGATTAATGTTTGCTCCTGCAAAGGAAAATTGCAGCTATAATTTTAGTGAGGTGAATTTTATTAAATTTAAGAAATGTTTTAGGTTACATTTCTGTACATCTGAATTGATGCTAAGAATTCCCAAAATCCCATAGTAAGCTTCTCTTCATATACCTTCATTAATATTATAGTAAACAGCTAAGTTCATTGCAGAAATAATAAAGATAAACAGATAATCTAACATCACTGGAGTCTGGCAGCTGAGTCACCATTGTGATGGGTAGATAACAGTCGAGCCACCTGCTGTCCTGTCCACTCTCCACCCTCTGAGCATTTCAACTGACATGCCAACTTTGAACTCCCAGCCAATTCTCACTTGAGTTAGCACACTTTCCTTGGTTTTAGTTGACAAAATGGTAATTTTCCTATATTCTCTATCTGAACTTTTATTGCACAGACCTGTTCTAAGTATTACATTTACAATTAAATATGATCATGAAGTCTTAAGAAATACAGGTGTCTTGCTTCTGGCAGTAAGTCTAATTTAATTAATGCTGGTATAGCTTTGACATTATAAATCTTAGGAACTCACTAATGTGTAATTGTATCTTAGAAAATGTTCTAGGAAATCTACTTGACTCTTTATAGTTACTACTTAGTCTAATAGGTACATTTTCTTCTCATTTGATATTATTTAAAATGCAAAGAAAAGCAAACTGAATTTTAGAACAATTGGGTGACTAGCCTAATATTAACACTACTAGTACAATGAAGCCATAGTACTCTATACAAAATTTATTTATTGCTGGATTACTTTTAGTATTTTGAAGCAAGGTTATTTCTGTATTGCATGAGTAAAACATACAATAAAATCACTCCATCTTATTGCTGTGTCAAAATATATTAAAACAAAATCTTCATAAAATAGGTATTATTTATTTAACTGCATACATGTATTAATAACATTCTACAATTCTACATCTAGGAAAATAAAATTGTTTTTCTCTTTATTTAATATGAAAATGCAGTGGTTCATTTGAATAAAAATTAGTATGTTCTTTTAAACTGACCCAAAGACATACAATGCTTACTTGATGATATATGTATTGGCATGAAATACTGAACTGGGTGTTTTTCTACCAGTAATCTCTGGAGACAAAGTAGGGGGCTCAAGCCTTTGCTTTATAGCATGTTTGACCTGGGAAAATGATATCCTGTTTCAAAACACACATGGATACACAGAAAGAGAGAAAGGCTGTTCTAATATGCCCCCCTTGCCTTCAGTTGTAAATTTGAACTTTTGGGAGTATGAAATACATCTGAATCCTGCAATAAAAGTAAGACCTCTATAGCTGAAGAGATAAAATAGCACTAACAACGCTTAGTACTCTTCTAGAGGACCTGAGTTTGGTTCCTACCAATTGTATTAAGCGACTTTTAACTGCATACACCTCCTACTTCAGGGGCCTCAGATACCTCTGCCATCTGTGGGGACCTGCATTAAGGTACACATACCTAAACAAGAATATGTACATACATATAATAAAAAGCAAATCTTTTAAAATTACACCTCTTTGGGGCAAATTTAAATAGTGTTATTTCAGGAATGGACTGCCACTTAAAATATTTCTTTTAAGAGTTGTTAAAAGTTATTTTTTCTTTCAAAGTATGTTAATTTAAGGTTTTGAATATTATATTTGACCATTACTGTAAGTTATAGGCTCTTTCCTCCTTCTTTGACATCCTAGGCTTGTTGACGTTTGGTTTATTGGTTTGTTGATTAAAGTACATAATAACTTAGAAGGAAGAACACTCTGATGCATTATGTTGTACAAAGCTGACAAAGGTAGAATGGCTTAACAATACTTACCTATTCAATGCAAGTGTAGAAATGCTAAACAGTAGATGTATATAATAGGTAATGGTACACTTTGTAGAAAGCTTTTTGGAATTACTTATTGCAATCAATGTAACTAGATATATACATGAACTGAGACAAACCATTTAGACATTCACGACTTCTAAAAAAAATGTACATAAAGAAACTTTTCATAATGAGAGAACTGAAAACAATCAAATGCCTATGAGATGTAGAAAGGATAACCAGCTGACATAATCACCAGAAACTCATGGGATTGGAAAAATAAAACAACTTCATGGCATGATATAGATGAATTTTGAACATATAATTTTGAGTGAAAGACAGAAAAAGTACATGCCACAGATATGAAACCCAGTCATTGACAGAATGAGGGCACAAGAGAACAAGCTGGATGTTGAAAATGATTTGTACTGAACAGGGAGATTCTGAGGACACAGCTCTATGTAAACATAGAGTTTACAAGTTTTTGCATGCAAATTGTAACTCCAGCAAAGTACAGTGCGTATGAATATGTACATGTTTGTTAAATAATTTTTCTAAAGGATAAAGATTCTGGATTAGAAAAAAATTTGAAAGAAGGTAACTCTTTATGTGATAAAAAGGACAAAAAAGTAGCCTCAAGGGATTTTTGAATTGATACTCAAGACGATTATGTGGCTAACAAGAGTGTGGCCCTAGGAAATGGGATTTTGTTTGTTTGTTGATAATTGTTTATCTAATGCACTTGAATAAAATTGATATTTAGAATAAATACTTTGTGACATTGACAAATGATTGATAATCACTACTTAAACATAAAAGAGGGAGAACCAAGGTATTCATAGATTTTGTGATGTAACTATAGGGACAGCAGAGCCCAAAAGTTAACAGGTCTCTAAAGTGGCTTCTCCACAATTAAGACATTGCCCCTAATTATTTCCATAAGTACTCCTTAATATTAATATGATGATTTCTAATATGATGTAATCATCACTAGTTAGTATACAAGTTGTTTATTACATTCATCTCCCAGCACAGAAATTGTAATCAGTTATTGTTAACGAATGTCTCAGTTTAAGCCTTGAGTGTGTTCCTTATATAGAGAAGTATTTGAGACTATCATTTTAAACTAAGTTCACATCTTTGTAAGGATCCAGTGATTTCTATGAGTTCTTCCTTTGTTTGATTGCTGGTTTTGTCTTCTGGTAATTTTTATTTTAATTTCAGACTTGTATGCTATCTCTGCAGTGGACATGGCAATGCTTACATAACATGTAGTATGCTATGGTGTTCAGAGGCTGACGAAAAAGGCTTTCTGATCACTAAGGAAGTGCAAATTTTCAGACTGAGAAATGTCTGTTGAGGTTTTAGAGCTCCATTTGTGTGAATATGACATGTTAAAAGGAATCATGGCACAGAGGTTGGAGTTAAGATCTCACTGTTCACCAGCTGAGAATCATAACTCCAGAAGAAAATGGTAAACATAAGCATTATATAAAGAATTGATAGGACACAAATATGAATAATACCTGTTTGACCTACAAAACTCATTCAGATCATTCAGGTTTTGTAAATGATGAGTTACTGAGTGAGAGTAGAAGCTTGCCCACTTACATGTTCTAAAGGTCATGTGGAATCTCTGAGGAATCCTTAATTCTCCCATTGGAGGCAAGAGCCTTATCTATCCCAAACTAATCTCGAACTCACTATATAATCCGACATTCATGACACAATTGTTATAAAGACAATCAACTTAATTTTGTAATCACTATCAAATATGACTCAATTGACATATAGTCTTATACTAATGATTTTATTCACATCCATATTTATATTTTAGGGAAATTTTATGAACTATCCTGTCTTGATGGAAAACAAACTCTTTTTATTTAAGAGAAGTATGTTAAAGTAATTGTTGACTTTGAGTTTTATCCCAATGTCCTTAAAATTACTAGCTAGAGGGAGTATTTTGCATGATCAAGAAAATAAGATTACCAGATGAAATTGAATTAACTGGAAATAAAATATATGGTCTGTACTGATCATATTAAACAATTTGTCACTGAGATAGTTGCAAAGGTAGACTGCCTTGCAGTTGTTTAGGAAAAGACCTCATTTGAGGAATAAGCACAAGAAGAATTAAGAACTTTGCAACCTCTATAATATGCAGCATGTATTACTGCCACCAAGTACATCAACTGTCATTACCACTTGATCCACCCATGGACATAAACTTTTAACCTAAATCTTAACCTGCCCCTAGTATCCTGAAGCTGCCTAATATACACAAGGTCTCTTCATTTTTGTATTTGAAATGAACCCATTAAGCTCTTTTAAAAAATAATTATCATGCGCATGTATCACCCTAATGATGTTTCTGTCCTACATATGCATTCCCTGGGGTTCTCTCTTCAAAACATCAGTATAGATTAGAGCCTTCAACTCCTCACATAGCATTTTTAGTGCATGTGTTTCTTGGTCCTTGTCTTTCTGACAGAAACATTTATTTCTAATAAACATTAGAAAGCTAGGAGGCCTCTTAGCCACTAAGTCATATTGATTAGATATCTCCATCTTCCCTTTAATTCCTCTGCTGCTCGTCTCCAGGTTTATTTCTCTCCAATGAACTGTGGTTGGCAATCTCTAGATTTTCCTCCTGCTCTTAACCTTCTCTGTGCTAATCATTTCCTTCTTACTGCCCGACAGAATTACTTTTCTAAAATACTCATTTAATAGTGATTTCTAAAATGGGTTAATGTGTAAAATGGTAATGCAAGAATCCCCAAAGTTCCATTATTGTCTAGTCACCTTATCTTTGTAAACCTAGTTCTAGTCTTCCTCACTTTTTGACCCACTTCTTTACCACTTTCTGTGCTTTAAATATCAGAATACCTTGGCGCTGATCCCTCTACTTATATATTTCTTGAGCTGCTCATCACTAATGTTGACTTCTATCAAGTTTGCCCTTGCCCTCAGCTTATTTTTCTTCTAATTACTTCCTAGGAGAAGGTTCATTTGCTCTTCAAACTCCAACCACAGCCTCTGTGCTTCTGGTATTTCCTCTACCCAAATGTGTACAGCCCATAGCTCTAGCAAAACCTATATAAAATGTAATATTGACAAGTTAATTTCCACTTCAAGGAACTGTAGTGAATTTTAAAATACTTTTCTTATTCATAATTCTGACAATATCTCTAAACCTTTTAATAACAATACCATTTACAATGTTCTTATGAAAAGTTCCTGTGTTTTTCTGTTGCCTATAAGCAGATTGTAATATAAGCATTGTTATTTTACTACCTCTGGATAATGAGCTGCTTTCTTCTCCATTCCATGGGGGTACCTTAGGTTTCATAGGTTTTCTTTTGGCCTCCTCTTGCCCATTTTAATATTGGCCTCATAGAATTATTTATTTCTAGGGTTTTAAAGAATTGTTTCTTGTTTGTTCAAAGTGAGAACTTGCTATGTAGATCTGAGTGGTCTTGTCTTCACTGTATAGCCCAGGTTACCCACACACTCACAGAAATCAAATTCTATCAGGTTTTCCTGCTGGAAAAAGAGCTATGCGAAAACATGCTCAGATTATGTATGGCTTCTGTTGTTCATTATTCTGTTGTTCATTATTCTCATATGACTCCTATCCTATCATTCTAAATCTAGAAAGTTTTGACGTCTTTGGTTTGATATATATGCACTTTTTTATTCTTTAATTCTGAATAACTTTATTAGTGTTATGATTCTGCCTCTGTTGTCTTTTAAATCTCATTTCTTTTTTTGTAAGAATGGAGCTACAACACCCACTTCTTGGAAGAGGGGATGTACAACACTTAACTCTTATTGGCTAGCCCCTCTGCTGTGTGTTCAGTACTGTACAAAGAAGTACATGTTGTATCAGGTTATTGCTCATGAAGGCTTCCTTGACTTACATATTAATTACTCTTGTTTCTTTCTGACAAGAAAGTTAATGTACATACAGGGAAAATAACTTGTCTTTGATCACCTGGCTGGTTCAGAGTAGAACAAACTTAGGCTTGGATTGCACACATACATGTAAAGGTTTTCTTGATGTGGAAGCAGCTGCTTGAGTAGGCTGCAGGGTGCTGCAGATGCAGTCTTCCCCAGAAAATAGCCATGCAGTGAGCTTGGCTTTCGACCCTGAGTGTTCTGCCAACTTTCACCGCACAAAATAATAAGATGGTAGATGCACTGATAACCTAATGCCTTTGTCAGAGATTAATACGTGTTTGATACTGTAAGCATGGTTTACCACTAACTGTAAATTCTTAAAGTGCTTGAGACCATCTCATTGTGATTACTTGAAAGAATCATGGATACGTGAGCTGTGGAAGACATCCATGTGTCATTATTCAAAATCTACAGTAAAATTCTACCTATTTTGTAGGCTAGGCAAAATGTAATTTATACAGATAACAATTGCCAGTATGGCTGTCATCATTAAAGTGTGTGCTGATATTAGAAACGTGCTAGGAGCACTTGGCTTCGACTAGTAACCTTGTAATTGTTAAGAATTTACCATTTTCATGATTACAATAGAACACAGTCCTGTCTGCATCGTGTTGCTTGCTACTGAGTCTGAGACTCGACAGTTCAAGCCAGGGCCCAATCTAACTCAGTGATTTGTTTAAACCTGGTGTGCATTCCACTGCTTCTTTGGTAACAGTGAAGGAAATATATCAGGGAAATTACTTATTTATGCTTAGCCTCTATTCTTAGGTTAATTTCCCAAGTGTGCTTTCACGCTTTTCTATAAAAAAGCGAGTTAGGTAAAAAATAGTCATCATTGCAAAAAGGCAAGGCATTTATTTCTTTAGTAAATCTGAAGAATATTTCAATTTCACCAATCAGAACATGTGTGCAATAGCCAATAGAAGTAGTGGTTACCTACATGTCACAGAGTTACTGTTGAAGTTAATTTTTAGTCCATAAGTGAAAGAATTCACAGACTGGAACTTTATACCAAACACCACATCAAACAGGATCCTGAGAGAGAGCATGCTTCACTGAGTTGGTGGATTATAGCTGAGACCTTAATAGGCTCCAGAGACAGGGGCAGCACCTATATGAACTTTTGGAATGATTACAAAAACAATTGTAAGAATTCAGTTTTGCAGAACAAATTATGTTCAGTGTAAAAGAGTTGCAGGGTAGTCCAGAGAAAATGTGTTATTTCAAAAAGGAGAAAGTAGGTAATTGTTCATGTGTCTACTCAAGACTGTATGTGTGTGAAAGCATAACACATATTTTGTATGATATACATTATATAACACATGTGTATTTGTATATATATATGTATATATATGTATACATATATTAAATGAAAGCTCAATGTTCATTTATAAGCTACATCTAAAAAAAGATGGAATATGGATCAAGTCATTACTTGATTAGCTCCTGAATTTATGAACTCTAGATTTGTATTGTTTCCTTTACCTTTTCAGTTTCATTCACTTTCTTAAATTCTATGGACATATTTTATTCTTTTCCTGGAATGTTCCAAATTCCTGTCTTATACATCTGATGCTATTCTAGGAGCTAATGATATTCAAAAATAATTTTGCAGTTTACAGTTAGTTTAGTCTATATAACAGTATATGGTTAGCCTTCAAATACAAGTTGATGATGCATAAAATAAGACCTCTGGCAGCCTTCTGTCATTCAACTGAAGCACCACAGGTGGAATAGAAGTAGACTTTGTCAAACTACATGATGCAATATGGCCTTTAGGACCAATTTGTGTTCTGCCATACAAGTAAGTTAAATTGCAGAAATGTCCCAGGTGTTATATACTACATAGAAAAAAAATCTACTCTTGAGAGAACACTATTTGGGTGCACTCTGGGTGACTTTGAGTTGAAACCTGAAAGTTTGACACTCTTGTCAATTCATTGACTTATACTAAAAAATGTAGTTAGGCTTGCTATATTATGTTGAGACCAGATATTGTGTTACCAGTCCAGGTTTTAAATAGAAAACATCTTTATATTTCCATGGCAAAAGCTTTGTAGATGAGCTGAGCTGTTTGCTCTGGTTGTTAATATGTTTTTATTTTTCTAGTAAGCAGATTTATAAATATCTAAAATCACAAAACTGATGAAAAGATGGCTTGAAAAAATAAGTGAGTGGATAAATGTATAAATAAACAAGTAAACAATGTAATGAAGTATTGTCCAGGCTGATGAATATATTACTATGAGAAAAAAAACAAAATTAATAATAATAATAATAATAATAATAATAATAATAATAATAATAATCTCATTGGTCCCTAAGTATTAACTTTAAAGAATTAGCAAATAAAAACAGAATTAATGAATAAAGATGTAAGTTATGATTACAACAATAACTTATCATCTTCCCATATTGAAGTTAATCATGAAGTTACTTGGGAGAAACAGATCAATGCAGGATTTGAGAATATAAAAAAAGACTAATTGTGGAATGTAGTTCTGAAGGTCAAAATCATAACAAATTAGCATTTCACAACATGAAAAAAGGAAAGTCTGTAGTATTCTAAAGTTAATTGTGTTGGCAGATGGTTACATGAAGAACAAGAGTAGAAATGCTATGATGAGGAGTGTAGTTAGTTGCAAAATGGTGGCCATTCTAAATTCTTTAATCTCTTTTTTTCCACACCATTTAGTTGAGAAAACTATGAATTCAAGACATAAGTGTCAAAAATCATATTTCAAAAGTGTGGTGGTTTTGTCTTTGCTGATATCCTCAATGAAAAAAAAAAAGGTAGACCTCTTAACCAATGGATAAGGAAGAAAGAAACTGTGCAATGGCAACATAAACACAGATCTAGTGCTCTTGTCCACTGAGTGTCCCCAGAGAATCTTACCAATAACTCAGAGATCTAAATGAAATTATTTTAATCCACCTAATGCCTGTGAATAAAGGAATAGATTTACATAGTAAAAGTGAGATAGAGATTGCTTACCTATTTAACACACACAGTCAAATACAAGATCAACTCTCAAAATGGAGAAGGAACATTTATCTAACAGGCTAGTGACTAATAAGAACATCTAGTGACTCAACTTGATTTAAATCACCTCTGTAGCACCCAGAATTGTGCAATGCACACCCACCTACCAGTAAATAGAACTCTCAAGATTAGCACACCTATTTCAAGAAAAAAAAAAAAAGGCCAGGTTATCTTTTACTTGCCTTGTGAAACTCTGTAGATCAATACAGAAATATGAGAGAAATCACTCAAATATGGAAAAACTCTAGGATATTCATTGTATAAAAAATAATAGTTGATTAAGTGATTAAACAAACAGAAGCTTGAGATTAGGGCTCTGATATGATGACTCTAGTAGTTCTATTTTAAGGATGTTTGCAGAGAAAGTGGAATTTATGTGATTTAAGTAAAAATTTTTGAAGACTGAGATGAAGAAAATAAGTAATGCTATAACCATAGTTTATGGATAGAAAATCTTTGAATATGCTGGCCAAAATGCCTGTGAAAAGGAGAGTCAGGTAGACCTGTCAAGGTGTAAGTTTCAGAATTAGGTGGAGGGATTAAATGGTGAGCAGAAATCACTCACCTCTCTGACATTATTCAATTAGAATCTTTTGACATATAAGTAAACATTAGGCAGGCTCAATGACATGCACAGAGTAGGCATTCAGGGAAATGTGAATGAAATCGGGTGCAATTGTGTTAAATCACTCTTTTTTATGCCTTTGTGTAAGTGAAGACTTTGTATCTTAGGTAAAGCTTGTCTTTGATAATTTTTGCCTCCTTCACTCAAAAGCATTCATAGATGATAATATCGCCTGCAACAGAAGACAGTTCATTGAGATACACAATGTAGGAAAAATAGGGGAGATAATATTAAATAACCATTTTTGAGAAGTCAGGGTACCAGTGCTGGAGAAGCATCTCAGCTCCTACATAGACTTGCTTTGGAATACCTGTAGACCTGAATTTGACCCCGTGAACCTGGAGTAGAGGGAGAACACTGACTCCTGAACTATTGTCATCTGACTTAGATGTATGCCTGATGACACATGTGGTCCTCCATAAATAAATAAACCATGTGAAAAATGAGTAAAATTTAAACAAACATAAATAAAATGGTAGAGCTATATTAATCATTATGTAGGTTACTGGGTTACTACTTAAAATACAATAACTAGTCGTGGATTTCCTTCTCAAGTTTTTCATGCACAGTGATTAACATGATACTATAAGCAACAGGAAAAAATCTTGATAAATTATTAAAAAGAATGAATAAAACAATAAAATGGAAGCTTTGTTATGACTAAATTCATCAGGAAGTAGCTATGTGAGTTATATTCACACTAAATCATTAACTTTTCAAAACATCTCTGTATGCAATATGTATAGAGGATGCAGATTTTCTCTATCTAATAAATTTTCTTTAGAGTAAAAAATTAATGCTGATTTGAAAAGTTGTCTTTATTTTGATGTTGACTGTTTCAAATACTTTTCATCATCTTCTGGATTTTATGTAGACTTGTCTCACATTTCTAATTATGTGAAGAGAAATGTGTTAGCTTTGATCAGGATCTTCCTTATTGTCTGTATCTCCTGCTATAGCTGTCTCTGTGTTTGTCTCCCTTACCCTCATCCCACAGAAACACACTTGCTACCACAAGTGGAGAATAAATCAAAATGCATATTTCCTCTCTTCTTTTTATTTTTTACATCCAATTTCAACTAATCAGTGCAAAACATAACAAAATTATTTTTAAATAAAAAACAAAATCTCATTAGCTGAGGAGTGTTTAGCTCCTGGGAATGTTTTATATGAAGTCTGGCTTGGACTAAGGACTGCTTCAGAGGCTGTCAGACATGGTGACCCGCAACTGGATGAGTGCAGGTGAAGCTACACTCTTTACTAAAAGTATGACAGACTTTTGTCAAAATAATGATAATTGTGCTTTTTGTAATAAGATGGGAACTGACACATTTTAGCTAGGAAGAATCTGAGCTTTCTATTTCTGTATTTGGCTCTCTAAAGTAAGCAAGACTAGGCCTTGCAAGCATGAGAGTATACTGTATTACACATGACTTGACTTAACAGGATTATTTTGAGATTGGCAAGTCTAAAATTCATGCTGTCACAAGAACTGTCTTTTATAGTTCATGCTGTTGGTTTCATTTTGCTTCATGAATTTTCCTTTGACGTAAAAAAGGAAACTTCTGAGTAGATATTTCTCTGTAAAATTTCTAAGGTGTTTTTATAAAACCTATTTACACATGTGTGTGTATGTTTGTGAGAACATGTGCAAATATATTATGGACCCAGAGTCTTGGATTCCAGGTCTGATGCTGCTTGAAAACACATAAACATCATACACTATGAGTGAGTATTTTAGAGTTCCTAACTGTGATTTTGTATAAACTAGCATGAAGAATTATTTTGTAACTAGAAGCAATATAGAATTGAATTTTTTGTTATTGAAAATAGATTTTTCATAAACCATTTTATGATTATGGATTTTCCTCCCATATGCTTCTTTGATCCTCCCCATGTCCTCTTACTGAAATCTATACCCCACTCCCCATCTTTTATTAGAAAACAAATAAAAATAATAATAAAATAAGATAAAATAAAACAAACTTGAATAAGAAAAAACAAACAAAAGAAGAAAAAGGATAACGACAAAGCAAAAACAAAACCTCCACATATAAATACAGTGACACACACATTTGCACACAAAGAAATCTCTTAAAAACACAAAGTCAGAGATTATAATTTACCCATTTGTTTTTATTAAACTAATGTGTATTAGGTCATTTTTTCCCATTAGTGCTGTTTGTTGCAATATATTTGATTTTTTATGTAATCATAGCTAATTGCATATTATGGACATTTAACTTGGAAAAATAAAATATTTTTATACAGCCCTCAATAATACTATCTTTAAAGGTCATTTTTTATCATGATATCGAATATGACAACTTAAATAAAAAGCAGACTTCAAAGATTCTTTCTTTGTCTGGGAATACTGCAGGTTTCTTTCTTCAAAAGATACTTTACTCATCTAACTAAGGTTCTAAAAGTTGGTATGAGGCATCCCCAGATGATCTAGGTCTCAGCGTTCCCATCATACACATTTAAAGTTGTTAGTCTTTAAAAGGTGTTTAAAGTACTCTTAGCCTTACTTCAAGTAAGGAGAGGGTGCATGTCTACTCACACCTTAACTTTAACCCACTGAGAATTATGGAGAACTTCTAGTCTATAAGTAAAAAATAATGATTTTTTTTTTCAGTGACACACACACAAAGGTCTCAGAGCAACTGATAATCAAGATAGCTACCAATCCAAGAGTTATGGACTTGATCAGTATGGAAAGAAGTAGAATAAACTTCGGTATCTTTAGAATATCAGAGGTAAAAAAGTTACAAAAAATAAATCAGTGAATTAAGAAATTGATGATGGTAAAATTTTTAAACAGCTATAATTTCTGTATGGACATTAGGAAGTGAGAATTTCTGATTGCTAGTGTTTTGGAAGAATAAACATGCATTAATTGGTTCTATATGCTCATATGGCATTTGTATGCATATATGTATATATGTATACTCATAATTATAGAATCATGTGCAAGAAATAATACTTCTTATAGTAAATGTATAGCACTCAATGGAAGAGTAAACAATAAAAAAGCTTCCTCTGTCACTTATAACTTGCTGTTTCATGAAGGATCACAGTTACCCTTAGGATCTCTTTATTTTGATTTTAGTGTCCATCTTTTTTAAACATGCCACTATCTCAGAGCCCAACAGCTTGCTTACCCACCATATATTAGTATTTAAAGGGGATTGTGCCCATGTTTCTATCATCACTACCTGTTAATTGATCACAGAGGTGTTCCTCTTTTAGTTAGTCTGAAGTTGGTTGCCTGGTTAGGAAATAAACTGTCCACCCCTGTTCCTGTTTTCAGCACAGTCTATTGGGCTTTTCAGATATTTTATTAATAGAAGAGTTCTTCTGGTTAGTGTGACTCCTTTTTTGCTGTATTAAATTTTATTGTTGGGATTAAGCATTTGCAAGCAAAGGTAAGGGAAGTAAGTCATGTAGAAAGAATTCAGTAGAGGACAGAGAGATCTAGAGCTGATTTTCATAGTCTACAACCCTAAATACTGTATTAAGGCAGACAGGTAGATGATGGCTTAAGACAAAGGGAGTAGTTAGCAGGACAGGGAGATCAATTATGTTTGAGAGGAAGGCATAAAAATGGCTTTGAAGGTACATTCAAACAAGAGCGGCTTCCATGAGGACAAACAGACAGTGACCTTTTTGAGGGTGTGAAAGAGAGAAAACTGCCATGAAGTCTCCACGATGTGAAACTATAATATGAACTTCTGTTTGTTTTAAAATTGGGTGAATTAAAATCAATCTGCATCTTTTGTGATCAATTTAAAAACTTATTTTTCTAAGAAGAGAAAGACCTGCCTTGTGGACTGTATATCTGGAGATAAAGTTTCATTTTAATTTTCAAATATGTAGTTAGTATTCCTGGAATATGTGCCACTCTCCCAGGACCTGTGGGAAATGTAAAATAGAACTGATTTATTCTGAGATACAACTTTTATCCACAAAATTACTAAAATATCCAACTAAAATTGAATGTTGATAAAGCAGTAATTGGGTGCTTACATAGATAGGCTGAACTTCCACAGCGAAAGCTCCAAGCATAACCGGGAAAGGATGGACATCCTAGGGAAGGGAGGGGAGGGACTCAATGTCTTTCCTGCAACTAAGAGTCATATTCTGTTTTTTTCATTAATAAGTCTTTTTTATTGGATATTTCCTTTATTTACAATTTAAATGTTATCCCGTTTCCCAGTTTCCCTCCCTCCTGGAAACACCCTATCACATCCTACCTCCCCTGCTTCTATGAGGATGATCCTCTATCCACCAACTCCCACCTTCCCACCCTCAATTTCTCTACACTGGGGCATCTATGGATCCTTCATAGGACCAAGAACCTCTCCTACCATTAATGCATGACAAGGCCATCCTCTGCTACATATGTAGCTGGAGCCATGTGTACTCCTTGGTTGATGGCTTAGTCCCTGGGAGTTCTGGGGTGTCTGGTTGGTTGATGTTATTGTTCTTTCTATGGGATTGCAACTCCCTTCAACTCCTTCAGTCCTTTCTGTAACTCCTCTATTGGTGACCCCGCCCTCAGTCCAATGGTTGACTGTGAACTTCTGCCTCTGTATTTGTAAAGTTCTCTCAGGGCCTCTCATGAGACAGTCATATTAGGCTCCTTTCTGTATGCACTACTTGTCATCCACAATAATGTTTTGGTTTGGTAGCTGTATATGGGATGAATCCCCAGGTGGGACAGTCGCTGGGTGGCCTTTCCTTCAGTTTCTGCTCTACAGGTTAACTTCATATTTGCTCTTGTGTGTATTTTGTTCTCCTTCTAAGTCGGATCAAAGCACACACACTTTGTTTTTCTTCTCATTGAGTTTCATGGGGTCTGTGAATTGTATATTGGTTATTTGGAGCTTTTGTGCTAATATTCACTTATCCGTGAGTGCATACTATGTGTGTTCTTTTGTGATTGGATTACCTCACTCAGTATATTTTCTAGTTCTATCCATTTGCCTAAGAGTATCATAAATTATTAATCTTATTGCTGTTTTCAGAAATTAATGACTGGAATTTGAGCATAGCTCTCAGAATTAGCTATTAATTTGGAGAAAGTTCATGATTGTCTTTTATTATTTTACACATTAGCTCTTTGTTGAATACTATGAAGAATATTTAACATCTTAACAATATAATTTAGTTAATCTTTCTGGTGGGTGTGTTTTGATGTCCCATTATTATGATGGCAGATTTGCCTATTTCTCTAATAATGTTACTAAATGTCATGTATTGTTGCAATTTCCTTAATTTATTTTTTATTTTTGTACTTCTCGGGTGATAGCTAATAATATTTTATGATGAAATGGTAGCTCATCTCTAAATAGCATATAAATAAAATATTTCATGCTTACCTGCAGAGTTGTTAAGAAGTCAAAATTCTCTCTTTCCCCCTCCCTCCCTCCCTGCCTCTCTTCTCTGTATCTGTCTCTCTGTCTCTGTCTGTCTCTCTCTCTGTCTGTCTCTCTTTCTCTCTCTGTATGTGTGAGTGTGCACACGTTTCTGTGTGTAACAGTGCTTTCTTCTATTTTCCCACCTTCTGTTAAAATGCATGAATTGGAACAGAAAGAACACTGAAATTAACCATTTGTAATGACTGCTGAATATTCTACCTGATTCATTATGATCATGATGTAACTATGAAAAGATATGTAGTGATATTGAATTACATATATATATGTATTTGACTACTTAAAACCTTTTACCATATTTGTGTTTGAATAGTAACTTCTTATAGCTGTCATATCATATAAAGTTTTAAATAAAACTCTGTGATGCTTTTCAGTGAGATTGACTTCCTTTATGGTATGTGACCATCTTTCTGATATGTTCACTAATCACTGGCAGATGGGTTACACAATATGGCTGTATTTCCAACAAATCCAAAAGAAATACCTATGTGTTTCTAGAAATATCCAAGATTTTTGTAACAATTCACAAACAAAAAGATATGAATAGACTAAAAACAAACTGTTTTAAAAATTAAGTATATGGGAACATTCTCTTGGGGAAGCTAACAAAGAACTGCATTGCAGAAGGCTGGTCCTGGTGCTTCTTCCTGACTTTTCCACCTGTCAATGAAGATAGTATGTTCTTTTTTATGACAATCAGCTTCTTACTTATTTTGCCACATTACATCCTGAACGTATGTCCACAAAGACTGTATATTTTCCATCTTTACAATATTATATTTTAAACATTTAATTTCAACACATATGTGTTGACCTAGACTGCTTCATTTTTTCCTGTGTATTCTTGCATATCTGGATATTTATACTTGAATGCAAATTTAGCATAAATAGGATCAAATACTTCCTACATTTGTAACTGTAAGAAAGTCTGTTAACTTTGCTGTATTTCAAGGTCAGTTCCCTGACCTGAATATTTCATTCATTTTAAGAGTATTAATTTAGGGGATGTTAAGAAAATTACTAGATTTTAAAAGGTCCTAGAGTTTAATCAATATCCCAGGTGTTCTTAATCCAAAATATCTGAATGTATTGACTCTGTGAGCCAAATATTTTTTTAAAGATTTATTTATTTATTTAACTTTTATTGCATTATGATGAGAAAAGTTACATGATTTCAATTTATCTGAATTTGTTAACATTTAAAAACATATTTTAAGTAAATAGAATTAAATCACATTCTTGTTTTCCTTTTGTATCCCACCTCCTCCCAGAGACCCCCTTCAATACTTACAATATCTCTTTTGTCATATTCCTTAAAATTTATAAAATATTATAACAATAAAAATAAGTATTATAAAAGTTGTTTGATATAAAACAACAATCAATTTAATAGTCTTATGTAGACGCTCATCTATAGCAATAGTGAAAATACATTATTCTCAATATAAATTTTAAATAACTCCAAACATATTAACTTTATATTTCAAAATAATACATCACTACTAGTATTTTCTTAAACGAACATAAATATATAAAGTCTTTTTGTTTGTTTTGTATTTAGTAGAGTTTAAAATCTTGGCTCTTACTGTGGTACAAGCCCAAAATAAGAACAATTTATAGACATTGGATTTCATTGTAATAAGGCTGTACTTCAATGACCCGCACATCACCTAAGGATTTTAACTCTGTCGTAGCTAAACTGAGAGTTTATAGTTCTGCTGTACCAAGAAATGAATTGTAGGCATGATTTTTGGATACAGACTTCCTGCTATGGTCAAAACTATTTGACTTGAGTGAGTGACTTCATTCTCAGCCCACAGAGAACAGGTTACATTCATTTAAGAAATGGTGTATGTATTAATATGGTCTATCTATAAAGTCATTCACCAACTGTCTGAATGAACAAGAGTCTGCTTGGAGGGTAGCACAGACAATAGGTGAGGGTAAGGCTTTGGTTCATTAGCTGTGATAATTTGGAAAAACATTCATCTCAGAGAAAGAGTAACTTATAAAATCCT
>NW_022196914.1:49364717-49367912 GCF_008632895.1 Mastomys coucha
GGTCCAGTCTATTTGGAGTTCTGTAGGCTTCTTGTATGTTCATGGGCATCTCTTTCTTTAGGTTAGAGTAGTTTTCTTCTATAATTTTGTTGAAGATATTTACTGGTCCATTACATTGGGAATCTTCATTCTCTTCTATATCTATTATCCTTAAGTGTTGTCTTCTCATTGCATCCTGGATTTCCTGGATGTTCTGGGTTAGGAGCTTTTTGCTTTTTGCATTTTCTTTGACTGTTGTGTCAATGTTTTCTATGGTGTCTTCTGCCCCTGAGATTCTCTTTTCTATCTCTTGTATTCTGTTGGTGATGTTTTCATCTATGACTCCTAATTTCTTTACTAGGTTTTGTATTACCAGGGTTTTCTCTCTTTCTGATTTCTTTATTGTTTCTATTTCCATTTTTTCGATTCTGGATGGTTTTACTCATTTCCTTCACCTGTTTGATTATGTTTTCCTGAAGTTCTTTAAGCAATTTTTGTGTTTCCTCTTGAAGGGCTTCTAGCTATTTACCAGTGTTCTGTATTTTTTCCAGGGTGCTATTTAAGTCTTTCTTAAAGTCCTGTATCATCACCATGAGAAGTGATTTTATATCTGAATCTTGCTTTTCTGGTATAATGGTGTATCTAGGACTTACACTGGGAGTAAGTGGAACCAGTGGGACTAGGCACACAGAAACTCCACCAGCCCAGTGGTTCTGGTTCCTTCCAGTTTATCTGGGCTGGTGTCCTGAGCAGACCGTGGGCACAAGCTCCACAGCCGGTTCCACAACACCCAGAGGAAGCTCCACATCCAGGCGCTCTGACATGCCCAGGATCAGAGGTGAGGAGGAACCAATATCTGTCCCAGCACCTGGAGTAACTGGGACCAGCGTGACCAGGCACACAGAAACTCCACCAGCCCAGTGGTTCTGGTTCCTTCCAGTGTCTCTGGGCTGGTGTCCTGAGCAGACCTTGGGTGCAAACTCTGCAGCCAGTTCCACAACACACAGAGGAAGCCCCAATCCCAGGTGCTCTAATAAGCCCAGTAGCATAGAGTCTCAGAATCACAGGATCACAGAGACAGGTTGACTCTGAGGAGTTCTGACACAACCAGGATCACAGGAAGGACAGGCTCCAGTCAGATTTAGCAAGGGCATATAGCACTAAAGATAACAAGATGGCAGGTGGGGCAAGCATAAGAAAATAAACAACACAAACCAAGGTTACTTGGCATCATCAGAACCCAGTTCTCCTACCAAATATTTTAATGAAAAGGTAAGTTTATATCTTAAACAACAAAAGTGCAATTATTACAAGACTATTTGTCCTGTTATCTTCAGTTATCAGTGTTCAAACCTTTTTCAACCTCTCCCACCCAATGCTCATCACTGTGTGGTACAAATCAGTGCCAGTATCTTGTTCTGTTTCATGTGCCCACAGCTGTGGAAACTCAACAAAAGAGCATTCAACAACCCAAATGCTCTTCTGGTTGCAGAACAATGCATCTTATTCAGCACAAGATAATTCTAAATGCCTTGGGATGTTCATGCTAAAAACAAGTTAAATTTTTGAATATCATGATTATATTTTTTCTAAATTATTGGTATATATTGTTCATAGATAGATATGAATAACTCAGATACCAAACTTGAAATACTTTCTTCTGGGCTGTGGAATAAATGTACTACCTAATAAGTGCATGAGAATAGATACTTACTTCTCATAATTTTTTACTCTAGAAGTTCAAAAACAAGGTATTGAAAGAGTTCTGTGCTTCTGTAGTCTGTTTCTTAGCCCACAGAATCTATGGCTTCTCCTAATTTCTTTCTTTGTGCTTGTGTCCTGATCTTCTTGTGATGGCATTGCTTGTCTTGGGTTGGGAGCCTAATGACATCATCTGAATCCACTTAAACACAAAAAAATATCTACAAATAAAATTTAGCCATGAGATTCTGGGAACTGGTAATTTAACACGTCTTTCAAAGATACAATTGTGATTATAACCTCTATATCCCTAGATGCAAGGCTTTTGATTCTGTTTTAATAGCAATAAGATATTCTAGTAAGACATTTAACATTCATTGTTGTCCAGTCTTACTCAAAATCAATTTAGTTTTGATATATAATTATGTGGGTTAAAATTTGAGGAACTATAAATAGTCAAGAAATATTTGCTCTTGGAATCATTTATCAAAGATATCAGGTTTTTGAATATAATTCTGTTGTGAAAGTAAGTTTCATTTGTACAGTTAAACTAGAACTTAAATAATTCTTAAAAGGCATCTAAAAACAGTAAAAATAAGTAAAAAAAAAAAAAAACTCTTTCTGTTCAGCAATCCACTAATACCAGAGCAGCACACCTCTTATCTGTTAATATTTTGATTTGTATACTTTTGTTGTTTGTTTGTGTGTTTATTTGATTGTTTAGACAGAGTTTGCCTGTGTTGCCTTGCCTGCTGTGGAATTCACTCTATAGACTGGGCTGACCTTGAACTCACAGGGATCCACCTGACTTTGCCCCCTGAGTGCTAGGATTAAAGGCATGTACCACCAACCTCTACCTTGATTTGTAATCTTCCAAAATACTGTCCAGTCCAATATTCTGTGATTTTTTTTCTCTTGCTGTATATTCAATAGTGATGAAGTAACCCTTCCACTCAAGGATACTGAGCATTGTAATGAATGTGAACGAAGAATTGAATTTGTAGCTATAACTTTAAGTGTATGCAGTCATCTACTCTACATATATACAGGGTGTGTTAGTAAGGCATTTTTTAATGTATTAATGTTGGCCTATAAATATAACTGAAGGTTTTTAATGTGTTATTTATATTGTACTATTTATCTTACATTTACATATTGTCTATTTACATTGTATTTCACATATTGAACCTTTGTGACCTCGACTTAACAATAATGGAAATTCTAACTTATAATTTAAAATCACTTCTTTCTTTAAATCTTTAAAATATATTATCTTAAATTAATTTGGCTTGCCATATACATATATTTTCATTAAGTCAAATGACATATATATATATATATATATATATATGTATTTATATACATTCCATCATATTATACAGTCTTTCAAGATTCTCTTTAATATGTATCTTTTAAAAAGTGATTATTCCTACATTGTTAAAACTCTTTCCCAGCCGGGCGGTGGTGGCGCACGCCTTTAATCCCAGCACTTGGGAGGCAGAGGCAGGTGGATTT
>NW_022196914.1:49368022-49392031 GCF_008632895.1 Mastomys coucha
AAAAAAAAAAAAAAAAAAAAAAAAAAAAAAAAAAAAAAAACTCTTTCCTTATTTTTTTCTATATAGAATCAAACATATCAGTGCACCTGTACATGAATATAGCTATGAGATAATTAAATGTCTCAATATTATTTGACTGCCATTATCGTACAGTCAATGAAAACCAATATGTTTAGGAAAATCAGTAAATCTTAATTGGTTTAGCAGGATTTAAAAAAAAATCCACTACATGATCTTTTCTTCTTTTACTATGTTTTGGTCTTGCATCACCTACTTGGTAACTCACATTATTCTGAATGACACATAACCTATTGTTGGGCAGGTACTACCTGGGATGTTTTTGATAGGGCCATATATTGAAATTTAAAAGAAGCTTGTCAAAAAGATAATAATAAGAACATGTATTTCTATTTATAACTTTCCATTCTGGAAAGTATTTTTAGTGCAGTGTTGATAGCAAGTGTTCAGCATCTATCTGTACAAGAATTGAAAGTCTGTTACTTGGAATAATGCAGGAGAAGTAAAGCATTAGCTATACTCCCTTTGTGGCTTTTATTGGATCTCTGAATTAAATTGACAATAGGTACACCTACAGGAGAAAATATATTAGTTTTATTTTTAATGATATAGAGCATCCCACAAGAAAACAATGCATTCAACAAATAGAAAAATAAAATGCTTATGGAAGATAGTGGGTTGGACAAAATAGTTGCAATAGTATAAAAGTAACCAAAATATAAGATTAGGAAAAAGTTTAAGGGATTAAAATAATACAAGTACACATCAATTAAGAAATAGATGAATGGATGAAAGAATAAAGAATGTATAGCATGTGCATATATATGCATATAGACATATATTGATATGCATATATACTTATGTACATGACTTGTATGGTACATGTATTCAGTGTTGGTTTATTCAGTATTAATAAATTTTTATTTGTACTGGAATAATAAGGAAACAACAAACATATCAACTAATATAAGCAGGCACAAAAAGACATATTGCATATTTTCTATCATATATAGAAACAAAAAATAATAATCTGTAAATAAACTGATTTCTGGGGAATAAGAAGAAAGGTGTATGTAAGAAGCAGCATAGAGTTAAAAGAGACAGAAGGATGAGCAGTTTGTAACACATCAACATGGAGGTAGAGGGAAGACAGAAGGATGAGCAGTGTGTGACACATCAACGTGAAGGTGGAGGAAAGACAGAGGGATGAGCAGTGTGTGACACATCAAGGCATGGAAATACCAGACTAAGTCATTTTCATCTCTATTAATAACCATTAACAATTAAAATTAAAGATTTGTACAGTAAAAGGGATAACTTGTCCCAATTTATTAGTGATGGTTAGTGTTAAGTCAACACAATCTAGACTCAAGTAGGGAAAAGATATTGAGACTTTCTGTATTAGGTTAGCCTATGGTCATGCCTATGAGGAATACTTGATCATCTTAGAGGGTATCAGGAGATGCACCTAGTAAGGCTGTCAGAATTCCTTAAACAGGAGATTCTCAGTGTATAATATTTGATGAAGTAAGCTAAGTACTAGCATGTACCCATCCATTGCTTCCTATTTATGATGCAATAGTCTACTATAACCTGAAACTGTGAGCCTCAACAAACCTTTTCTACCCTAAATTGATATGTTCTATGTGGGGTTTTTTTTACAGTGTTGGGTAACTGATCTAAGAAAATATCAAACATGAATAATCATGAGAGAGGTATTTTAACAAAATATATATATATATGCCGGTATTATATACCCCTGACTCCCCTTCTTGGTGCCATGGATGCTTTCTTCTTTCTTGTCTTAAAGAAAATGAGAAAACTATCTCATTTGTTACTGATCAAATATCTTTAAATAAAAGATAATGATCTTCTTGCCACTGTGATATTTTGGACATTTTTTTTCTGTCACTCAATAATATTATATTTATTACTAGAGATAATGTGTATCTAAATGTATCTAAATGTATCTAAATGTATCTAAATGTATCAAATGAGTTTGATGTGACAACTCACCTAGAAGCAGAAAATGTTTTGCAGTAAAGGAAACAAGACTGAGCTGATGGAGAAATATACTGCTAGAGAGACATAAAATGGTCTCCAATGATAGTGTAAGGAGTGCTGAGGTTGAAACAGCTCTGACATTAGAAAATGTACTTGTACTCTAGTCCATAATTAAGCAGTCCTACTATTAGTATCCTCTGCAGAAGTCAGTTCATTTTGTTTGGGAAGTTATTGGGGGAAAAAAAAAGTGAACTCTCAAGTGCCAACAATCCTGGCTTGTAAATCTCATTCCTGCATTCCAGCAGAAGATTAACTCAATTGTTGCTAAAGCATCATACATATATGGTGTCTTAAAGGTAAGAAGATCATGTTTTTCATTCCTTATACTATTGGAAGGAAGAAATCATTATGACTTTTAATGCTGACTTTCATGATTTTTAGTGGAACATTACAAAACTCATTTAATAAGTATTTTATAACAGAAGACCACTCAGAAAAGAGAAGGATCAAATCTGATATAAAGTTAGGGAGCAGAGAGGCTGAACATTGTCCAGACTCAAAAACAAAGGACAATTGGGAGAAGAGCCAAAGGAAGACATAAGACATAAGTTTCAAGGAGTCAAAAAGTAAATGAATAAGGACTCAGTGTTTTCGACTCTTTGAGCATGAGTGCATGGCTAGATAGAAAAGTGGTAAGCATAAAACTGACAGCATACAAGCCAATGGGGAAAAGCCTTTCCAAACTGGAATTAAAAGTCTTTCCAAAATGGAATCGGATTTCTCTACAAAGAATGGTAAATAAAACTCTAGCACTTCAGGAGATAGTCTTTTATTGATTTCAAAGAAGGGTAACACTGTAATTACTTTTAAAGGTATCTTTGTAATATTAAATGTGCAAATATAAACCTGGGGCAAATTTAAATTGTGAACTTTATCTTCCTCCATCTGCTTTCTTTTTAGAAAACTCCCAACTCAATTTGAAAAGCTCATAAGTGGAGACTGTTGGGGCTTGCCATTGTTTAGAAATATCAAAGTGTACAACAATCTAGGACACAATAGGAATATCTCGGTCACAGTTCAAATCTAAATCTTCATCCGTAAAAATCTTAAGGATTTTTCAACTTTGTGTTTCTTTCTGTTTCTTTTTCTCCTATTGTTTCTTAATCTAATTTGTCTTTTATTCTAGAGTAATTACTTTATGAACACAGTGTAGTGAGTTTGTGAAAGGAAAAACAAATTTCTACCCTTGTGGGGATTCAGAATAGATTGAAAGAATAACAAGTATAAAATATTTAAAACTGGTGACTTGTGATACTTGTGGATTTTTTATGAAAGAAGGACAAGAAAGTAAGAGGATAGAGCCCTAAGCTTTTAAGTGCTATAGTCATCAGAGATTTCTTGAATGGATAGGCAAAGAAATGCATAGGCAAACACCTAAATGAGACTAAGGTACAGAGTCTTTATATGCTCAGAATAAAAATAAGCCAAGAAAGTGGTGAGAGACATAGGTTAGGTAGTGAGATCCTGATGAGACCTTGTGAGAGTCAGCAAAGTGGCATGGACTGTGGTAAACTAAAGATGGAGACAAGCATGGGGAAAGGAGTTAAAAGTAGATGGCAGGCAGAAAAGAAGCTATTGAGTATAGATGATATGGGTATAATTTACCTTATATAGTACATATGTGCATGTGCATGCACGTGTGTGCACATGTACACATACACAGACACATACAGACATATACATATATATGTATATATATTAAAGTAAGACATAACCTTGCTATTTCCATGTTAAATTCATGAGATAACATCCTTACACTAAGAATTGTATGCAATAGGATACCTTATAAGATGTTTAACATGATTAGTGTATCCTGGATACTGAGAATCTATCTAGAGTTAATTAAAAGGCCAGCTGGATAAGTAGTTAGTGTGATACTCAATGCCAAAGAGAATTATAGATTTAATTTAGATGCGTGCTATGTAAGGGTAAGATAAGTCATTTTGAACATACAACCAACTGGAACTGTAGTCAGAGAGGATGCACACTTGAGATGTGTGTATCATGAGGATCTCTTATGGTTAGGCTTGAGGGACTCTAAGATCATAGTTGACATAACCTGAGATAAAAAATGAAAAAGGAAAAGTAGGTTGAGAAAAAAGGTCAAGAACTTTAACACGTTAAATATTAGATAGAAATTAATCTTTCAAGTGACTTTATAATTATAGGGTATATCAAAAGAGATTAAAAGCATTGGGTTATAAATTGCTCAAAAGTATTTATAGATAAGACTTTGAATTATTTTGGAGTGAACATAGATGAAAAATAAGAGATACTGAATCTCAAAACATTCTAAAATTAAAAGTTAGAATGGAGATGAGCATTATAGACCATGCCTGTAATCCTAGAACTTGGAATGCTGAATCAATGTGATTGTGAGTACCAAGCCTAACAGGGCTAGACATCATCTTGCAGGAAGAGCCTGAAGTATATCATAGAGCCTGAAATATAAACAACAGAAAAATGAAGAAGAAAGGAGCACAAGGAAGGAATGGTCAGAGAAGTGAGAAACTCGTGTGGAAGTTGTTGTGGCAGCCAGTGAAGAAATTATTACAGAGTAAGCAGGGCTGCCCAGCTGCTGATCTGTCCAGTTACAAAGGATTAACAACCACAGTTGCATAGAGCAGCGCATTTACTTTGCCAGCATTTGCTTTATTTTCCTCTATTAACATGTGAGCTAACATCTATATACTCCTATGTATATACTCCCATGATATAGATATTTTTGTATTTGAATCCAGGATATTCATTTAGCTTGTATAATTTTGTTAACTTCAAGATTTTACTGAAAATAAATTTCAGTAACCATTTTGAAAATAAAATTGATTAGACAGACACATTTTATATTGCACATATGCAAACTTTGAAAGCTTTCTCTTTATTTACAATTATGCTACTGAAACTATGTAAATATGCTATAAATAAGATCAAAATCTTTGGAAATCAATACCCACACTTAACCTGCTTAATAAAGTCTTCTTTTAAAATAGTTTCACAAATCTTATAATATCTAAATATAAGTTGTAAGTCCTGTATTAAAGATTAAATGAACATTTTCTTTAGAAATTAGGAAATTGCATATGCCTTATATAAATAAAGTAAATGAATAAATGTTGGCTTCATTTAATACAACTCTGCCATTATAAAACTTACATAGTTAGATACTCAGCCCTTTAACAATGACAAAAAGTATCATCAACCTGAAAGCTCTGTGCTTACTGTAATGGTCTACTCTTATTCTGAATCACTGCAATTACTGTTTGGTCATAGACATCTAAAATGTGGGGGCATTTTCAGACAAACACCAGTAGGATGCTCTAAACCATGCAGTAGGTCCTTCTAGACTTCATTAACCTTCTGTACCATCATGACTGACACTGCATGGCTGAAGGATGGGCAGGGTTCCCAGAAGCTCTGCTTAAATACCCTAGAGTGTTGCTCAGGCACGTACAGGCTGCCCCATTGGGAACCCAGAATGCTGAACAACTGAGAATGAATTTAATTGATTATAACCTGAAATGTAGTGCCCTATTTGATGAGGGCAAAAGAAAAAAATAAACCATCCACAGAGGAAGGTTTGAATCTGAATCCTTCTAAAGGAACAAACTCTACAGTAGTCAATGTGTGCTGTTATTCTTTCCAAACTAGTAAGCTGTGAAGTAGGTAAAAAGTGCAATTATGGTTTCTGTAAATAAAGAAGCCAACTAAATTCACAGTGTAGCAGGTCTCTGGTGTAGCATTGAATAGGAAAGAAAGCACTTTGTATGTGAAATACACTCTTACTTCAGAGTGTGGCTACTTGCTTAATTCCTTCAATATAGGCTTGATAAGACCTGAAGCATGACATATCAGTCTGTACTTCAAGATTTATTGCTGAATAGTTTTTTTATACTTTAGAGAGTATTTGATTTATTCTGTTTTTTTTTTTCCTAATAAATCTTCTGCTCTTTAACATGGACATGATCTCTTTTACTTTTAAATATGGAGTAGATATTCTGTCCAAATTTTTCAAAATGCATAAAAAAGAAGAGGTATGAGTATGTGTCTGTGTCTCTCTTTGTGTGTGTGTGTGTGTGTGTGTGTGTAAATACAAAAATTCATGATAACCGTAGAATTAAAAACATATTTAAAATTCTTAACAGCAACCTACTGCCTGTGCTATTCTCGGGAGAACTTGGCACACAAAGCAGAGCTCAAGAATATTTATGCAGCCTGACTATAGAGTTCACTGGAAGCCTAAAGCTATAGCAAAAAATTTAAAGATACAGAACAGGAGTTTCATCCCCAGGTCAATCCATGGAAAATATTCTCATAGGATTCCATGGAGCAAGATTCTACCTGCCAGTAATGGCCTTTAAATACGACAGGCATATTTGCAATGTATTTTTAATACTGTGCTTCACTTGTCTCTCCATTTCCATATAAGGTACTGGCAATGAAATTAATCAGGGCTACTGAATCCCTCCTGCCATTGACAGAATAGTTGCCTTGACATTTTTCCTTTAAAGGCTTTCTCTTTGAGGCTGTCTAAAGTCCATCACGTTCCTTCATTAAATCCATGTTGAAGGCAGCAAAGATCATTGGAAACATAGTAATGCATACCAAGTAGCATCAATCACCTTGGTAGCTGCATGTCAGCATATGTGCAAGCACATAGAAGCATGAGTGTAGCCTAAACATAATTTTAGTAGAGTTGCTATTAATCATTTATTTCAGCTCATGGTGCCTGAGCAACATTGAGTTTATAATAATATAAAGACAAAATGTTGTGGTTCATTCAACTGGCTCCTTATTGCATATCAGCTGTATATTCTAGATATCATTAGAGATCTAGAATATTCTTCAGGTTTAATCAAACCTATGTAAAAGGAATTCAGCAGGCAGCCCCACTCTGAAGCAAGACTGTATTTCATATATAAAATCTTTCTTTTCTATTCAATACTATACTACATTCAATCACTTGAATGATTAAGGTCTCTCAATACCTAGTATATGCTTTCTCTACAGAAAAGTTTCCTATACATTATACATTAGTAGTTCATAACTGGCTTTCAGATTAACAAGTTTATATCAGGCAATGTAGCATTTTAAAGATGCATATTATGTTCACACACACACACTATATATATATTACATATTCACTGGTATTTAACTTTTTTCAAAGATTTATTTTTAATTATATGTATATATATGTATGTCATCTATGTATGACATATATGTCATGTATGTCATATATATATATATATATATATATATATATATATATATGTCATCTATGTGTGGCTATGTGTGGCTATGTGCAGCTATGTGCCTGTGACCATAATTGCTCACAGTAGCTAGGGCTGTTGGGTACCTCTGGAGTTGGATTTAAAAATGGCTTGTGCACCGCAGGTGAACATACTGTGAAGTGAACTTCAGTCTTCTGAAAATGCAATATAGGCTTTAACCACTTAGCTATCTCACCAGGCTTCAGGGATGAGACACCTTTAATGTATGTTATTTAATAGCAGTTTTTAATCATTAGTCATTTCCTTAAAATCAGTAAATATTAAGTTCAGACTTTCAGACAGTTCATGATCAACTGATATTCACGAAGATCCCTAGGTCTCTTCAAATTTAGTATTATACACATGCATATTCTTAGTTTAAATATAGGTGAATTATAATGTTTTCTTAACACGTCTTTTTCTACACATTCACCCTTTTAGAAACATTCTCATTTATATTGACTTTTTCCTGACAGTTTGGTTGTTTTATAAACTAAATTTTATCCCATCACACTGTGTTCTCTGAAACACAGAATGTCACTAAAACTAATAGATTTTATAGATTTTTCCACATTGTCTTCTGAATAGTAACTGATAGTTAACTATAAATCTAAAAATTGTTTCTTTCTAGAAGAAAGGTAATAGCATTTGTTAGGTGCACCAAAAACAATGGTAGTATTGTAACAATGCATAACCAATTATGGTGTCAGAAGAATTTAGAAGCTTGTATTATTACATCAAGAAGGAACATGGCTCAGCCAACACTAAAAAAATGAAGCAAAGACAGCAAGTATCCCCAAAGGACTTACTTTCCAAAGAATTTTTACATAAGCTCTGTTATGTGCCATTGTATACAAATAATATTGAACTTTGGCAAATGGCACTGTGCACAATGGTAATACCTTGCTGAAGGATAGGCCTTTGTATTAATACATCTAATGGTCCAGTGGGGAGCTGACAAATAAACAGAATGGAACTGGGGGAGGAGAATGAAAGAAAATCATTAAGAACCTGTTTTCTGCAGCCAAGAGGAATGGTATTATGTTCTTTGTAGAGTTTTGGAGGTAAAAAAAATGCAGATTTTAACTACTGAGTATAATTAATTTATTCTGTCATAGAATTTCATGAGCTGAATTATCTTGGTGACAAATTTAAAAATAAAAATTACATTGGGGAAAAACTAGTAACATATAAAAGTTGAGCCCTTGGTTTCAGTTTCTGTTTACTGTGCTGTGTTGTGCTGGTGGCAAGGCAGAGCATTATGGGAAAGAATGCATAGTAGAGCCAAGCTGCCCACTTTGTGGTCATAGGAAACAGGGAAGTGAAAGAAAATTGCAGGCTATTCATGTCCCCTATCATGATGCTTCCCAAATAATGTAAACTCATCCTGCTGAATTTCATCTACTAAAGGCTCCATCATCCCCCTGTAGTATTATTACAGGCTGGTAAATACTGACTTTAGCACACGGACCTTTGAAGAGCATTAGATGGTCAAACTGGAATAGTATATAGAACCTTATTTGTGGTCACTGAGTATATAATCCCTATGCAAGATTTTATTCAGTTACATTTTTTGCGATAAAAAATATAATACATAATCAAGTGTATAGTGGTATACATAGATGCAGTTTACCACACTGTCGTATTCTTCCTACATCAACCATATTTGATTAGTTTCTGCTAAGAACAAATATAGTTTATGATGACTACTTTATCAAATGGTGTATATGAGTTGAACACAAAAAGTCGCAGAACATTAATATTGAATACTAGACTAAAAATTACAATTCCTACAAATTAAAATAATTAAATTAGGTGAATATAAACCAAGGCAATGAAGTTCTGTAATATCATTCCTACTGAGTAAAAATAATAGGCATTTGATGGTACTAGGTACTGGTTAGGTTCAGAGTTTTCTAACTTCTGTCACAGGGATAGTTAGGATAGAAACAGGTGTGTCTGCTTTATAGAATAAAAGGAGAGTCAGTCCAGAGATGTTTAGTAGTACCTAGAGCCCAGATCTAAGCAGATAACTTAAAGTAATTTTTACATACATGTTTAAAGATGCTATGAATGTTTTGTTGAAAATGTAATAATAATAAAAATACTAAAATTTAATGTAGCCATATGCATGTTAATAATAACTCAAATTCAGATACTTTCTATTTTTCAACATATCATAATTTGACAAAGTGCCACCTGTATTTATGATTCAGTATCAGCAAAGCCAAGATTAAAGAGAGTCTGGCTGTCATCACCCGAAATGAAAACGTTGGAATGAAGTACACAGACACAGCTGTCATGTGGAAAAACTATGAGCACTTGCCATTCCCACAGTGTGATTGTAGATATGGTCCACAAACCATATAAACAGTGAACATATTAAAGGGCTGATTATATACTTTGCTGTGTGTTTTATGCATATTATATTGTACTAGAATCAGGTGAAATCAAAAATCCAATTTAAGTGAAAACTAAAATGTATTAGAATGGACTGCCTGTTATTTAAAGGAAATATGATGGTCAAAAGTTAGTCAAAAGGTAAATGAATAATGATATTGAAGATGAAGTAATTTTAGTATCAATAGATCTATTCTTTGCTTATAGTCTCCTTTGAACTGGTTGAGATATACATTTGTGAATGAAATATTATAAATATTTATAGTTGTATCTGAATGTTGTTAAAAGGTGAGAATGATTCCAGATTGAGTTAGAATGGATTGATCAGAAAACAGTAGCATATTACAAGTAGGAAGTCATACAAAAGTCTTGAAGTAGATCTTGAAATGTTAGCAATCCATGATAGATGTCCTTTGTTGAACACTTACTACATGTAGAAAACTGTTCCTAAGACTTTGCAAGATTTAATGCGTTCATCTCCTCTAGTGGTTCCATTTTAGGTATGTGGTTTTCTTTCTTTGTTTCTTTTTATATCTTCAAAACTGATTTTGTAACCACAGACTTTAAATGGTTAAATGAGTCTCTGATGCGGACCAGCTTTATATTACTGAGAGTCTTGGCATGAAATGATTATAGAAAAAAAATGCCTGTTTGCAGAGCATAGCTAACTAGTAAGGGAAAATAACAATGTGATTTCATATCCATAAGAACACCAGCTACCCTGGGAAAGCTTACATGGTTAAAGAACTCTGAACATGAAACCCCGATCACTAGAATGGGCTACAGAAATAATAGTCACTGTTGAATGAATGTTACAGAACTACATTGCCAAGGGGATGAAAATGAACACAGAGAAAGTAACACATCCATAGAAAGAAATGTCTTGCTTAGTGCAGATCTCATTTGAAAACAACTTTCGGTCCTACAAATCCATATCCTCTTACTGAAGCACATACTCTTAAAGCATTCATAGCCTCCAGGTATTGGTTAAGACCAGCAGGAGATACTATGATTCTTAACCTTTACATTTCTACTGACACTTGTCTTTTCTTAGCAAAGGTGAAAGCAAGGGAATGCAGTAAAGGACATGAGTGCCAGAACATCACTAGGAAGCAATCCTTTATTAAGAGTTTCCATCGAGAGCAAACAAATGCAAACATAACATTTTATCTTTCTTGTACTCAGCCCTTGCCCTTCAGGGATAGCAGTCACATGGGAAATGTGAAAAACAAATGTGACCAAAGCTTCAAGCACCATAAAGCACAGGAAATGCTCAGGTTTCAGTCTTCTGTGAAAACTGGACAGTATCAATTCTTGAGCAGTGGTACATTAAATAGCAGGAAAGAGACCCCAGGGATTAAGTGCTGGGCTGCATCAGTCCACTGACAATAAAGTAATGCCTATTTTTGTACAGAATTCCAGGCCATCTGGGGAGCATGAGCAAGAGCAGAAAATTTTAGTGTGGGAGTTAGACAGGAGAGAGTGTTGCAGAGAGGTCAGCAGAAATATCTCTAAGAGACTGTTGCTCAACATTTTGCTCTGGGCAGTGGGCATGGAAGTAACAAAAGGCCAGCAGAAGCAATCTGAGAGGTCAAAGGTCTTTTTATAGCAATGTACCTGTCCAAATCAGAATCTCAGGAACAAAGTCATAAGCAGGAAAATGTTCTGCAGATAGAAGCTTGACAGCAAATAATAAGAAAATGATTGTAAGGTGTACAAAGCATACACGTTGCAAACAAATGCATGTTATGTTGTGAGTTTAGATACATACAGTGATGACATCCCTGCTAATATTATTCCATAGAAAGAAAAAAATGCAAATGTAGGAGTCAGACTGCTGAAATGGTGCAGATCTGTATGTCATGACTTCTGGGGAAAATACAAATAAACAGTTTAGAATATTCAGTGGGATGGTGACAGATTCTCTTTGGAGATTATAATTTGTTTTATTGATCTGGTTGATTTAGTTAAAGCCATGTTTTGATGTGATTACACCATATATATTCAAATTATACCTTCTTCCTAGAGGAAGGCAGACTTAATTACTTTTCTTCTACTACTGCAAGATTCGCATGTATTTCATTCTTGAAATCAGAGAAGCTCATTAGGGAACTTAACATGCAATGAGCATTGCACAAGGTCCTTTTGCGGGGCTCTTCCTTAATCCTCATACTGTATGACTGAACAGGAAACTAAGAGCTTTTCCTGAGGTCACAAGATTGAATGTAGCAGAGCTGAGATGTAAACTGGGGTTCCCCTGGGGCCTGAGGCTGCTATCCATTAAAAGATGCCACATCATTCACAGAATGTAGAATAGCAGGACAGACAAGGAGGGCATGCAAGAGACAAGTTTCTTGTGGAAGAGACCTGAGAAAGGATAGACAATCCTGGATAGTCCATTAGGGAAGACAGTAGATCTCAGTTGACTTGTGCAAAGCTATCAGAGTAATATATTGCATTCTGAGAGTCTGTTTAATTCATCCTATGAGGAAAAGCAAAGCCTGATCATAATAAGGATAGGACTTAAAGAGACAGTAGCCTCAGAGAATGTGTTAGTTGTATAATCTCATAGATGGAGGCAATCATCAGAACAGTATTTTTGTCCCATCAGCCTGCTATGATCCTGGACATATAAGTAGTTCCCTAATATTCACATGTGTGGTAAAAGATTGAAAAACAAAAGATCAAAGTTTTTAGCTGTAACCTTATGGGTAGGGATGTGGAGGAGATAATTTTCCTATGTAATTCTGTCAAAATCCAGATAATATTTAAATTATCTTATTGAAAATAGATTTTTTTCACACAAAATACTATAATTATGATTTGTATTCCTTAAACCTCCCTATCTTCTCTTCATTTCTTCACTCATCCAAATTCACATTATTTTTCTATCATTAGAGTATGAACAACCATTTTATAAAGCTACCAGTGATAAAATAAAATAAGAAAAAATAAAAACACACAAGTCAGAGTAGGACAAAACAAACAAAAAACCAAAACAATAAGTAACCAAAAGGAAGGCCAGAGAGGCTGTAGCAGGAAGCATGCTGCAAAACTGTTGATGTGCTGCAGAGCTGGATTTGGGGAGCAGGAACCATATTTGGATTTTTATTTCATGCTAGGTTTGATGCTAAATTTATGAATGATTCTCAAATCAATATGCTCAATTGATATCTCCTAGTGGGGGGGGTGATTTAAAATAAGGAAACATAGGAAGTTCGTGAATTGTGCAAGAGGTGCAAACCTCATGTCAATACTCTTCCACACTTTTGCATGTTCTATTTTAAATAGCTTGTGTTATCTAACTATTGCAAACTCATCTTTCCTTCCTTGTTGCACATTTTACCTCTTCGTAAGTCTGTTATACTATTTTGTATATTTAGAATTGAGAGAGAAAGTAGGCTATTTGATTGATGTCATTCGTGACTAAAGCTTATGCAACCGTTTGAATTATTTGGGGAAGATATGAAGGACACAAGCAGGTATAATTAGAACTAGTATCACTGATGAAGACTTTAAAAGGCAGAGTTTTTGTAGATTATAGTAGTCTAGTGCTAATAGATGACATGCATTGTCATCAATAGTTAATGCAGAAGTGAATTCACTTTTTTAAAATTTTAATTCTTTAATTACTCACTTTATAACCCACTCACTGCCCTCCTCTTGATCACCCCCTTCCACAACCCTATCTCCCTCTGCCCTAATCTTCTCTTCTGGACAGGTATCCCCTGGGTATCCTCCCCACCCTGGCTCTCCAAATCTTTGCGAGGCTAAGCACTTCTTCTTCCACTGAGGCCAAACACTGCAGCTCAGCTAGTAGAACATATGTATGTGGGTTCACATGCAAGCAACAGCTTTTGTGATAGCCCCTTCTCCAGATGTTCAGGACCCACATGAAGGTCAAGCTACATATCTGCTACATATGAGTGGGGAGTCCTAGGTTTAGCCCATTTGTGTCCTTTGGTTGGCGGTTCAGACTTTGAGAGCTACAAGGGTCCAGGTTAGTTGACTCTGTTGGTTTTCCTGTGGAGTTCCTGTCCCCTTCAGGATGCACAATCCTTCCCCCATTCTTCTATAAGAATCCCAAGGCTCCGTCCACTGACTGTCTGTGGGTGTCTGTGTCTGAGTTGGCTGCTGGGTGGAGCCTCTCAGCAGACAACATGCTTCTGTCTGCAAGCACAACAGAGTGTCCTTAATAGTGTTAGGATTGGAGCTTGCCCATGGGATGGGTCTCAAGTTGGTTATTGGTTAGCCTTTCCCTTAGTCTTTGCTCCATCCTCCATGCCTGCATTATTTGTAGACAGAATAAATTTTGGGTTGAAAGTTTTGAAGGTGGGTTGGTGTCTCTATCACTCCACTGGGATTCCTGTCAAGACACAGAGGCAACCTCTTCAGATTCCATATCCCCTATGTAGTGAGTCACAGCTTAGGTTACCTCTATTGGTTCTTAGGCACCTCCGTTCTCCTAGGCTATGTCTTGTCCTGGATATGCCTCCCACATTCTACCACCATAACTTTCAGATGAATTCAGTTTTAAAGGAGGAACTTTTGACTTCATGCACTGACAAGAATTTCTAACTTAAAAGAATCAGAATTAGTTGGATTTTTATTATTCTATCATTTGCAGGAACAAGAAAATTACAAAAAGCTATTAAACAAATTGAAGAAACTAATGTATGTTATTAATAAATTATTATGTATCTATTTGTGAGACACAGAAGCTTAAATATGTTAATTTTATGGTTGGGGTGCTATGACAATCACCTCAAATATTTAACAACTATTACAAAGTAAACAAGATATTATAAATTTATAAATCATTGAAATTCTTTACTTAGTATGAGATAGAAAATAACAGTTTTTAAAGATCTATACATGGTAGCTATTATATAAATGACAGGAACTTATTTCCTACAGTTCTGAAAGCAGGTCAGAACTTTCTCCTCATGGACAGCTCATTTCATGAAAAACTGCTGTAGCAGAAACAATGGAGGAATATCTTGAGTCTCAGAAGGACCTTCTTACCTCAAGCCTGCACTTCCTTACTGTATTACCCAGAGAGATAGTAGTCTAGCCTCTGGAATTAGAAGGAATGGAAACAGTAAATCTACTGCATTCTGGAGCTAAATTATTTAAGCAAAAGGGAACAACACATTTTTGCAAGGTTTTTCTTTCATGTAATAGGCTGTGTTTTATTGGCTAGTAATACTAATGGGCCCAAATGCTAAGAAGATGCTTAACTCATTTTATTTATATTTAGAATGTGATTGGTACACAAGGTGATTTTTTCTGTAAACATGCATATGATGTGAGCATAGAGCTAAGAATATTTCAAAAAAGTGATGACAGAGGGAAACAACACATTGGAAAATTCAATAAGCAATTCAAAAAGCAGATAAATGAGTGTTGACAGATTGTGAAGGACGTGCTAAAATGTCATATAAGTAACATATCGACTGAGCGGAATGTATCTATGCATTTAGGTATAGGTGTAAATATGCATATAGATATATTTCTGGAAAAAATTATGTTAAAAAGAAGCTATGAATTTGAAAGATAGCTAGAAAGATGCAAGAGAGATTTGGTGGGAAGGAGACAGAAGAAGTTTAATGGCATAATCCTAATTTTAATTACTTACAAGATCTTTATTTTACAGTGTGCTTTTTTTAATTTTCTTTTTTATTATTATTCTTTAGTCCTTTTTAAGAGTCCTTTTGTTGTCTCCCTCCCAGTCTACCTTCTTATTGTTCCTCATCTCATACCTCTTCCCCTGTCTCCAAAAGGATGTCACATCCCCATCCCACTAGACCTCCTCAATCCCTAGGGCCTCAAGTTTCTCAAGGGTTAGGTGCATCTTCTCTTACTGAGGCCAGATCAGGAAGTCCTCTGCTGTATATGTGTTGGAGGCATCATATCAGCTGGTACATGCTGCCTCATTGGCAGTTCAATGTCTGAGAGATCTCAGGGATCCAGGTTAGTTGAGACTGCTGGTCTTCCTAAGAGGCCACTTTCTTCCTTAGCTTTTTCCAGCTTTTCCCTAATTCAGTCACAGGGATCCCTGGCTTCTGTCTATTGGTTGGATGTAAGTATCTGTTTCTGTCTCAGTCAGCTGCTTGTTGGGCCTCTCAAAGGGCAGCCATGCTATTCTCCTGTCTGTAAGCACACCATAGCATCAGTAATAGTGTCAGGCCTTGGAGCTTCCCCTTGAGTTGGATCCCAATTTGTGCCTGTCATTGAACCTCCTTTCTCCCAGGCTCTTCTCCATTTTTGTCCCTGCAGTTCTTTTAGATAGGAACAATTCTGGGTCAGAGTTTTTGACAGTGGGATGGCAACCCCATCCCTCTACTTGATGTCTTGTCTTTCTACTGGAGATGGGTTCTACACCAGGCTGACATTGCTCTGTACTGAGTTGTAGGCTAGCAACCTTGATCAAATCAAAACAGAAAGCAAGAGAGGGTGAAGTTTGGGGACCCCAAGAATAATTATATGTGACTCAAAACATGATTCACTGTAAAAATGTAGGATTTTCAATGGTTTTAATTTAAATATGCCCTATAAATTAGCATAATTATCATGCCATTAATGGGCTTCTATGTGCTAGGTCCTTTATGAAGTATCTTGTTATCTTTCACTCCATCCTCAGCACAACCTGAATATCTAAGTATGTTTCTATCTTCACTTTTTCCTGTGGAAACTGGACTTAAGCTAGTATGAAGGAAGACTGGCTGTGTCCATCACTAGAAGATTCCTCTTCTGTTGATCCCAATAGGAGGGTAGCTGTCTCCTTTACAAAGTGATTCACTGAGACTTACAAAACTGAAGGTTCAGTTTAGCACAAAGCAGTGCCGTTAAGAAGAATGTATTCTTTCTTTTCCTTGTGATGACAAAATATCTGAAAAGATGTAATATAAGGAAGAAGTGTTTGTTTGACTTTATATTTTAAGGGCTTACATTCCAGAAAACATGGCAGTCAGAGTTAGAGGCTACCTGGTCATATTTCCTCTACAGTGAAGAAGCTAAGAGATGAATGTTTGTAATCACATGGTTTTCTCCCTTTTGTTGGGTTTAAGACTCCAACTCCCGAAATGCTGTTGACCTACGTTTATAGTGGGTATTCCCACTTCAATTCACCAAACATGCACAGTCCCTCACAGATGCCTGGAAGATTGTCTCTTTAGTGACTCTGGATCTTGTAAAGTTGACAATTAAGAGTAACCACAGCAAACAGGAGCTGGATGTTCCTTTTTGTTTTAAGGACAATACTATCTTAGGACAATCTTTTTAAAATTTATTTCACTTGCAAGGGTACTTTCTCTTCATATAAGGGAAGGATTGTCAGTCCTTTAAACACTTCGGTCCTTGGGGCACTACAGCCAGATACCAGAGACAAATAAAGGCCAAAAGACTGCAAGATGAGACAGTCAACTTCTGAGCTGAATACATTCCCAAAACAGTAAAGCAGTGTCACACCTGTCATGGTCCTGTGCTCCATGTCCCTTGGGGAACAATCAAGACCTTCTTACTGTCAACTTCTAGACAATACACCAATGCTTCACTTGTCCTGCACATTCTGAAGTAATTATGGTTTTTACAAGACTGTTTATAGAAGTGTGAGAACCACTTCCCTATGCATGGAGAAGTGTTTTGGGCTTGAGAACAACTTATAAACTAGTATAGAAAGATAACAAGTTTAGAAAGCTTGGCATTTTATTTTTTTTAGTTAGTTTATTGGGTGCAATTCTTTTTAAAGCCTTACTTTAATTATGTTTGGAGGTACTGATAATACTGACCTAATGTTTTAGTTTTATATATTAAATAAAATTGTGTGTTTGTGTGTGTATGCATGCATTTGTGTGTGCATGTGTGTGTGTGTGTGTGTGTGTGTGTGTGTGTGTGTGTGTATGTATGTGTATGTGTGGTTACTGGGTAAATCTTAGTATATACAAAATGATCAATATATTACTTATCACTAACAATATATTTTAAAAACATTCTTTAGCTGGGCGGTGGTGGCACATGCCTTTAATCCTAGCACTTGGGTAGGCAGAAGCAGGCAGATTTCTGAGTTCAAGGCCAGCCTGGTCTACAGAGTGAGTTCCAGGACAGCCAGGGATACACAGAGAAACCCTGTCTCAAAAAACAAACAAACAAAAACATTCTTTAAATTCAAAGTGTCAATGGCTTTTGATACTCTGATATTGTTAGGTAATTCTGTGGTTGTAAGTCTGTAATTATAATTATCACTTCTGTGCTTCTGTGTTTTATTTTAGAACAGTCACAGTCAAGAAACCATGTTCATAGAGAATGGCACTATAGTTTAGATTGAAAAAATGGAAATCATTACATTTCTTTCTTCATATTTTATATTATATATAAATTCATTTATATAATTGTTTATAACATATATAAATATTTTATATTATATATAAAATAATGTCAAAATGAAGCTTACAAGGTCAAGAAAAGTGTGCCTTTACATTGAACATGCTTGCTACGTCTTGAGATTTTATCCAGCCTCTTAAACGTCAATACCGAACAGTGTATCGCTTCTCTTTTGTTAAAGAACAAAACAAACCCTTTAAAAGTAAAGTCAAGAAGACAAGCTGCATGAATAGCATAAAGAGAGGCCCTGAGAATTGGACTGAGTCCACTCTGAGCTTCCCTAACACCTTTGATTGCTGTCAAGTAATATTTCTTGACTGGAGGATTTCTATGCTGACCCTGAAAATGATTCTGGATTTTATCTTGCCAATGGTTTCTAAAATTGAATTATAATCTCAGTAGTATTAGATTGTAGCTGATTTAGTAATTGGGTAATTACATTAACAAGCAAAAGGCATAATTTCATTAATCAAAGTGAGCAACTTGATAAACTGTTTTAACTGAACATAGAGTCTTTTTTTTTTCAACTAAGTCTCAGTGGATTACAAGCTTAGACTGTATCAAACAAACAGCAACTAGGGCCTTCCCAGGAATCAAAGGCACATGCATCATTCATAAGAGGTCTCTGAACATCATCATTAGTTAGTTAGCTCTGTATTTTAGTGACAGTTCAAGGACATTTTTATTTCAAATGCAATCCATGATAAACTATGTATACATAATATAATATTTTAAAATAAAATTATTTTTGATTCTGCTAGTTGTTCTATGTATTAAATAAAATTCCATGTGTGTGGTTTTTTTTTTCTGGATTTGGATATTTGTATTTAGAAATGTGCAATAGAGTCCCAAAACCAGAAATTTAAGTTGTACAGGTAAAAACAGAAGAATAAAATCAGGTCAAGAATATCACTTGATAGATTTGTGTTTAGTTCTTATTCTAATTGGTTCTGAACTCTAATACACTGTTCATACAGTCTAATGGGATAGAGGGATGGGCGCAAGATAGAGAACAGGTCCAGAATATTGCTGTGGAGTTGATAGTTTTAATTTTTTTCTCCTAAATGGTTTATAACATCATTATTCCTCTCAGACTATAGGTAAGAGATTGCGAAATCAGGTTGTATAGATTTTTATTAGTTGACATGATTTATTTGATACTGAACTCGAGTATGTTACTAAAACTTATTATATATTAACTTTTTTCTAACTTCCATGTTAACTGTAATAGTAACCTTCAGAATATGTGACTGTTATGTTTCATAGGAGCTTTGTCAATAAAGTGTTAGTTCTTGGCATAAAATTAATTTTAGTGCATTTCTTTTATTGGTGATATTATTGTCTATTTTGAAAATTAAGAAAAAGGAAAATAAAATGATAACATCTCAGGGTATATGTGAATAAAAATAAATACAGTACTGGAGACAACTTTTTTTTTTTTTATATGGAATGCTTCAAGAATTTGCGTGTCATTCTTGCACAGGGGCCATGCTAATCTTCTCTGTATCATTCCAATTTTAGTATATGTGCTGCCGAAGCGAGCACAACTTTTATGTTAATTTTCTCAAAAAGATGTAACAGGCTCGCATAGAAATCACACTGGTCAAACAAACAGTATCAGCAACTTACTGCTAATTATCTATGTATCCTCAGGCCCAAGAACTAATAACACTGAATCACCTGATACATTATACCTCTGCTCTGTGGGTGAAAATATGCTGAATTCTTGAAGATCTCATTTTTTTTAGTGTTTTTTGAATTAAGTAGACATTAAGTATTCACATGCCTTTATGATTCTCACTAACCTCTGAATCTCTCTATTCAACATTGGTAGTTATGTTTCTGCTTCTACCTAGTTGCTAATTAGATTTTAAATGCTGTTAGTCTTCTAATTTTTTTCTTATTACTCTGACATCAGAAAATATTAAAAAATGAACGCAAGGAAGAACAGCTAAATATTCATATGACCCATACAAAGATATAAATATTATTGATTTCTTTACACACAGTCCTTTAGTTCTATAGCTCTCTCTCTATCTTTAGAGAGATTATACTGTATCTATTGCTTTTCCATTCAGGGAAATGAGAAGATGGGGACATATATGAAGTGTTCTTGTGCTTACAGATGTTAAACATCTTCTATGACATTTATCTGCAGCTTAAAGAGGAAAAAGGGGGCATGAAGAGGGAAACTCTGTAGGGACTGCTGACATATACCTTGAATTCCCTAACCCTAAGTCTGGGAAATTTGTCAACAAAAATCACATTAACATTGGAACTCATTCAGAACAATATTAAGGAATTGAGATCCCTCAAATTTGTGTCTATTTTGGATAGTAAAGCAATAAAACAAATCATCCTTAGCTATTTCTCCCAAAGTGACAAAAACTCAGTTTATCTTAATAGAACCAGTCTTGTAACCTATCCTTGTTAGATAGAGAGCTAGAGAATTAGAGAGTTAGAGAATAACAGTTACACATTGCTTACACTAATGAAAATTAATTTGGATGCAGTCCCAAACAAATTCTTACAAACATAAAAGGTGACACAATATTAGTGGCATTCTAAATTTAAAACCATTTTTAAAGGATAGTAGGTAATAAGCATAAAAAATATTTTAAAACTGTGACTTGTTTCTCTGGTCATATTTCTATTCCAAATAAAATTTATAACAATGTCTAGGTAAGCATCATCAATTCACAGTAGATTGCAACAAAGAGAAATGAGAACACTCTAAAAGTATGGTTTGAGTGATTTCTGAAGCCTAGTGTGCTCACGGTCTTGGATGGTATGTATTTGCTTAGCAAGTGAAACAGTTTTATGCTGACAATGCCTCCAAGGTATTTTAAAGCCAAAAGTGAGACATGAAGCATTGTCATTTCTGATCAGCTTTGTTAAGCAAATGTAAATTTAATTACATAGAGATTTCCTGAAACATTGCCAAAATACAAGATAAAGCAATTATTTCTTTTCATGTTAGGCAATGAGAGATAGAGGAGTGAACATATGAAGTCATATCATGCCTTCTATAACTTATTGTGGAAAGTGTAATAACTTCTTTTTATTTTTAAGAAAGGCTGTCTTTCTTAAAATGTCATTCAGATAAATGTTTGTAATCATTGAAATTAAGTAGTGAAAAGTATAGTTGAATGGAATTCAAATTGGTTAGGATTATAAGTAAGGGTAGTGAACTGTAGATGTGATTTCTGCTTTTGTTAATGTTAATTTTATAAATTGTTCAAAATTTATATACACTATTTCTAAGAATCAAAAAATGTTTAATTTTAAAATGAAAAGTATAAAAATAGTGATTTATAGTATAGGTTCCTGAGTTATTCTGCTAAGGCTCCAATTTCATGAACATAGACAATTTTCTAAATTATTATTTGACAATAAAAGTGCTCAGAACACTAAGGAGATCAACCAAATAGTCCTCATTGTTAAAGTGACTTAATTCTTAGTTGAAAGAGTTTAGATCAATACCATTGTCACACAAGCCTTGTCTGATATAAGTAGGTCACATCACTGAAATGATATTCATATCTGTGCAGAAATTCCCATCGCATTGTTTTAAATTACAATGCTCTTACATTTTTAACAATGAGTCATTTTGCTATATAGTGTGAGCTAGCCTTAATTCCATTTTGTAAACATTGCATGCATTCAGGAAGGCCTGACTTTTTCATAGAGAGACTACAGAATTTCATTTGCATTTGAAAACGTCCTATGTTGCACAATACATAAGGTATTCATTACTTCCCTTAGCTCTGTTTTAATTATTTTTTGCTATACATCTACTATTGATAGGACTGTTATAAAAGGGAGCAATCTCTTTCAGTACATTAATACTGAAGTACGTGTCCATGAGTTCCTAGGGCTTCTATTTCTACATTGATATGTCACTGTCACACACTGGTTCATGTCATTACAGGGATTCTTTGAATAAGAGCAAATGCTTGTAAACACTCTCTAGTATCAAACTGACATCTCTTCCCCAGTGCTGTATTGAACCAGGTCTAGGCCAGACATTGTCCTAGGACTTTTTATTATTGTCCTAAATTATTACCTACATTCCAAGATTCTCAAACTTTTCTAAGTTAATTGGGAAGTAACAGATGAAAACATTTTTATAATATTCTAACCTTGAAGTAATTAGTTTAACATGGAAAAATTATGTCAGTAAGTAATCAAAGCAGCATTGTAGCATTTTTTTCTTACCCGTTCTATGCCAGGATCTACCCTGATGCTCTCTGATACGGGTGCTAGCACCACCATAGGATATCACACTGAGAGTAGTGAAGTTCTCTACAGCCTGAAACCCACAATCCCTACTCTTTGAACAAAAAGAAAATGAAATCAGAACATGATAAGGCACTGATTCAGAAAGCCGTGGCTTCACAAAGGATGAGAAAGGCAGGCTACATGCAGCAGTACTAAAGAAGTGGCCAGCAGGCAAAAATAAAATATGTTGCAGAAAGTGGAGCTCTAGGAAGCAAGGAAGAAGGTGAAGAAGAATGGCAGAGGGACTAAGGAAAATGTATATACACACAGTTCTGTATTTCACAAGCAATACTGCCTGTGCATGGACTACTGGGTAAATTCTCAACTTTAAAGTTGTCAGTTTTCTCAGAGGTAAATCCATTCTTGTTAATGATGTTAGCAGAGTTCCTCATGGGGATTGATAGGAGTTAAGGATCATATGATCATATAAATATGAAGTAGTAAAATATTTGGCATGCAATTAACACAGAAACTACTAACTACTATTGTTCTGAAATAACGTAATGTTCTGACACATAGTTTTTATAGCAGTAGCATTACTTAAGGACACATAACAAATGATGGAAAAAGAGGCCACAATTTTGAAAAAGGGAAGAGGGTATAGAAGAGGGTTTGGAGGGAGAATGGAAGAATGATATAGTTATATAATAATCTTATAATAAAAGAAATAATTTTTAAAAACTCCAAGTTTGCATATACTAGAAGAAACTAAATTTTAAATGTATAAAGCAAAAGTGGGGTACTGAAAATACCAGAGGGGAGATGCTGACTGCACTGTGCCAAACACATATGCATATATAAACATTAAATAAAATATTCAGATAACAATTAAAAATCATGAAGTAGAGAAAGAAAAGGAAAACATTTTTGTAAAGGATCTGTTACAACTTAAACCAAAGGACTTCTATGAATCACTGGGGCGAGGATAGGAAGGTGGGGAAGGTATGCACAAGTGCTCTGTGATTACAGTATATTTGCCCCTCAGCACTGGGAATATGCCCAGACACTAATGTTGAAAGAAATCTAAAGAAAACTTGGGACTGGGGCTGCCCAAAATGTTTGGAAATTTGCTGTCCTATACTCAGATGATTTTAACTTGAACTCATCACTCCTTTTGTGAGAGTCTCTAACAACATTGCTTCAAAAGTAATTCTGCCACTGAGAAAGTAAAGAGGCAAATGAGGACAGAGCCTTACACCACCTGCAGAGGACAAAACAAAAACAAAAACAATAACTAGCTAGGAGTCTTGGGCTGTTACCTGTGAAGAACATTCCCTCTGGTCACAGCAGGTTCACAACCTTTTTTGGCATCACAGAAATGAGGACAGAGTTAAAGAAAGGACCTAAGGAGCAGAAGGGTTTGCAGCCCCTTACGACGAACAACAATATGAACTAATAGTACCCTCAGAGCTCCCAGGGACTAAACCACCAACCAAGGAGTACACATGGTGGGACTGATAGCTCTGGCAGCATATGTATAGCAGAGGATGGCCAAGTCTGTTATCAATGGGAGGAGAGGCCCTTGGCCCTGTAAAGGTTCTGTGCCCCAGTGTAGGATAATGCCAGGGGCAGTAAGTGGGAGAGGGTAGGGTGGCGA
>NW_022196914.1:49392041-49421192 GCF_008632895.1 Mastomys coucha
AATAAAGAAAATATCTAATTAAAGAAAAAATGAAATGAGGACAGAGAAAGATGATATTAGGAACTGGAAAACCCTCATATGGGGACTTTGGAGATGAGGGAGGCCATGGGCTTTTCCATGCATTCAGGTTCTGGGGCTGTACATTTTTGTGCCTAATGGCTTGCTTTCAGCAAATCACCTTGCTATTTGGAAGGCCAGAAGAGCATCAAACTCTGACTTCTTCAGGCTTTCTTTGATCTACTTAAAGTAAAAGCACTAATATTCTAAATGGAGTTCCATTAATACATCAGGTACTCCTGAAGAAAGGACTCTCTGCTTCCCTCCTTACAAGCAGGTTGTTTCTTATAAAGATGCAAATTGGGATGTTAGCAGCAATAACCTGACCATGTTTTGCCAAAGGAGATGGGCAGTACTGAACAGATTCTGCCCTCTGCTGAGTTAATTGCTAAAGAGCCTTTCTGTTTAGAAGCTCTCTTGTATTAGAAAGCAAGCTGTTCACTTAGGATTTAAATCAGAATAACAGACCTCATGCTTGTTAGAAGCTGTAGCAAGATAATTTGTTCTGTTATTATCAGTAGGCATATCAACAGAAAGGGCTCTGTAGAGGAAATTAACTTTCCTGTTCAATGGGATGAATGATGGTGGCTGGAGAGGAAGAACCATGAGATTTGAGCACATATCAGACCAAAGTTGATCCATCTATTTTATAAAGTGTCTTCATACAAAAATACTGTTTAAAGATGAATATGAACTCATTTCTTATTTACAAAATTTAAGATCTGTATATGATTTTTAATGTTCATGTTTGTTGTCATTATGACTACATGCCTTTTGGCAAGCACTTACTGGAAGAAGACTGGTTTTGGGTTTTGTAGTGTATTCATTGTTCTGATTGGCAGGTAGATGAGCGTTTCCTCTCATGTTTGCCGTTGCATGTTATGCAGCAAGAGACTATCATTTTAAACATCGGAGCAGTAAGTGGTTGGTCGTACACTTGAAACACTGCAAGGTACCCCTTCTGCTTTGATCTGCTGTAATTGATATTAAGCCATCCTCATGCTACCTTATAATTATGAATTTGCAAATTAGATTCTAAAGACCACAAGATAAGACTGTGCAATGTCTTCGTGGGTAATTTTCCTGTCTTATTATTTCTGCCTCAAAAATAAAATTAATAAAGCAAATCATAGAGGACAGAAAAGAATGTCCAGTTCCTCCTTTTGATTTACTATGCACAATCACTGATTAGGCTAGCTGGCAGGGGTAAGGAGTGTTTTCCCTTAGAGGTTATTCTTTCATTGTGGCTAGGCAGATTCGCAGTTAGGAAGTGCAGAATTCATGATGTAAATCTGAATGAGAAGGAGCTGTGTGACAAGCGTTTTACATGACCCTGGATTTTATGTTTCAGAGTTCTTGTTTTCACAAATCAGTGTGGGTTTGTGTGAATGAGGGGATCGATGAGCTGAGCATAACTTTCATGATGTGCTGCATTATTTATCTACATCAGCCAAAGTCGAGCTGCCTAACTTCTGAATTGTCCTCGCCAGTCAACTGAGGATCTGCAGCATTTGTTGAGAGAAGAAGTCAGTGGGCTGCAATGCTTACATAATTGTTAGATATGTAATTTAAAAACACACTGTTGTACAGTATATCTGTTGTATTATCTTTCAATAAAGATGACTGGGTCTGATGACCATCCTAAGCTCCGCAAGCCTTGCCTCACCTGTGTGTGAAGGCCCAAGCCTGGCTCTGACTATCTGTGGTGTATACACATTCCTGCTGATCACCTCCAGCCACATTTGCAGCAGGTTCATGCTGCTATCAGTTCCTGTCCTTCAATTCAGGGGAAATTCTTGCTTCCCCCAGCTCAGTTTTTGTCCGCCTTTCCGGGGAATGGTTCTCTAATCGCTGCAGGTAAATGTTAACTTCTTTTTCCATACTTACATTTTTAGCAGCCAACCTCGTGAAAACACCAGATGGGAACTCTTTCAATTTATGTCACAGCATCTACAAACATATGGACACCCAGACCAAACTTCTCTTTACATTGTCTCACTCCTCATGTAAAACAGCCCTGCGTGTGCACTGAAAGTTTTTTCCCCTCACTTCCTACTCCTCTGATTTTTCCTTTGCTATTATTATCTGTAACCTTGTCTCTGCCCAAAGGTGTTTCTTGTTGACACCAAAGTACTATCAGGTTCCTACATGATAAAAGCAATTCCAACTCTCATCAACTTCTCTGTGATTTGAATAGCTTTAATTAAAGACATTGTAATGCAAAGAACTTTTGCTCAAACTAATGACATGGATTTTGTCATTTGAGTTTTAGTGTCTTTTTTTTTTCAAAGAAGCCAACAGAAATAGAACAAAAGGGCCACAGCATTGTAGAATATAAGGTGGAGGCTGGCCCACATGATGTTCTGTCAGTCACAGTATGATGTTCCATACAGTGTACAGCAATGCACTTGTGAAACACTGGGAGGAGAAAAAGAAGAACTCTTTTGTTTCAGGGCTCAGCATATATGCCTCCTTGTGCCTGAAAGGCTTAAGATTGAGGTCTGAAAATTGAAGCATATTAATTGGTCTCTCAAGTGCTAGAGTAACAAGTCTTTGCGAATGCAGTCACCCAGTCAACACTCCCATTTTAACCATCAAGGTGGCATCCACAACCACCAGTTCCTTGACTCTCTCTTTATCTAGATCATTGAAAGCCAGCAAAATCTCTGAGACAAACCAGTAATTCTGGACCTCTTCTGAGCTGGGTGACACTGTTGGCCAGATTGTTTTTAGCTGGAGGCCATTTCCTCTTCAAAGGCTTCCCAGTTAATATGTCTGAGTTCACCCTACCTAGCTCAAGTAAACATCTCTTGTCTTATTTCTATGTACTTCTAGATTCTAAGGACACATAATTTCTATCTTGGGCCTTCAAATATGTAACCTTTATCAGCACAAACAGCTGACACAACAACTGTCAGATGAATAACTGCACAGTTAGAAATCAAAACTACTTTGCAAGAAATCAACTACTTTACTATTTTATTGTCAAATAATAAAGAATGTTAGAATCATATATCCTTTGTTTACACAAATACAATACAGTACCTGCTAATATTAAATTATAGTTACCCTATATTCATTGTATAGCATACATTCTATTTATGATTTGGCTTATAACTTACTGGAAAAATTTCATTCCCTAACTCATAGGGCATTAACTAAGGAAGCTTAGAAGTGAAGTATCCTGTTATCCTGCCTAATTTCTGTTTTTATGGCTTTTTATTCCTCTTCCTCCTTTTTATTATGCTCTCTGTTATTTTCTGCCTTCCTTTTGTCATCTTCAAGGTACTGAAGCACTTATATGAGCTTTAAACATGTTGAGGCTTGGATCCCATTCCTAGAATCACTAACTTAATTGGAGTAGGCATAGGCATTTGAGGAGTTCCCCTGTGTTTCCAATACACAGCAAAGTTTGAGAACTATTGGGTTAGATCATCTTTAATGTTCCATTCAGTTCTAAATATTCTAGCTTCTGTTATTTTAGGAGACTCTCTAGAGTGCTTTAAAACACAAAATCTATCAAGGATTCTCTTTGTTGGAGTCTGAAAACATATTTCTACCTACTTAAACAGAAAGCATTGACTGACAATTCATGAAATCAGATACAATTTTAAATAGTTAACGAACAACAACTATTGATTTTCTTCTAGATAATTTCAGTCCTCTAGGCTATTAGTATTTGAAAACAATTTGAAGAAGAAAAAGTGTCCTAATATAACAAGGAAAACATTTGGATTGCATTGGGAATAGAGCTTTAGATTAGCATCAGAGTAAGTTTAAGTGCATCTGTGTCTAAGGTTTCCTTTGGTCAGATATTGGTAGGAAATTCCAGCGTGTTTCCTGTGACTAATTTTGAACAATGTTGTCACTGACATACAGAATTGGGTGGCCCTTCATGATAAAGGTGTTAAATACTTGTCAGTGAAATGCCATTTTCTTTCTTTCTTTTTTCTTTTTCTTTTTTCATTTATTAGATATTTCTTTATTTACATATCAAATGTTATCCCCTTTCCTGGTTACCCCTCTGAAAAAGAAAATCCCTATTCTCTCCCCACTCACCTTGCTCACCAGCCCACCCTCTCTTGATTCCTGGCCCTGCCATTCCCCTACACTGGGGCATAGAGCCTTCACAGGACCAAGGGCCTCTCCTCCCACTGATGCCCAACTAGGCCATACTCTGCTACATATGCAGCTGGAGCCACGAGTCCCACCATGTGTACTCTTTGATACCCTGGGAGCTCTGGGGGTACTAGTTAGTTCATATTGTGGTTCATCCTATGGGGCTGCAAACCACTTTAGCTCCTTGGGTCCTTTCTCTAGCTCCTTCACTGGGGACCCTGTGCTCAGTCCAATGGATGGATGTGAGCCTCCACTTTCAAAATTTGTCAGGCACTGGAAATGCCAGTTTCTATTATTCATACATATCCCTAGGGTTTCTTTCTATTTTAAATACTTTTTTCTATTTTAATTGCTCATGATATACAATATTATCTAGAATTTGTTTATACATGATTATTTTGTCTGTATATGTATCTTGTGTGCTGTGTACCCATTTGCTTGTACTGTGGTGAGTAAGTGGAGGTAAGAGAACAACGTGGAAAAGTTGGTACTCTCCTGTTACTATGCAGGTTCTGGAGATGGAACTGAGGCTGTTTGGGCTTGATGACAGGTATTTCTATTCTAGCTGTCTCAAGGAGCCTATAAATTATGTTTAAATTAGCAAAGCATAGAATCAGATCACACTATTTTTAAGGCTTTCTTTTGTGTTGATTCTTGGAGAATTTTGCACAATATTTTTTGATTAAATTTACTTTCTCCCCCAAGTCCTTCAAGATTCCCTGTCCCCTACCTACTGAAACATATGCTTTCTTTCTTTTCTTTCCTTTTCTTTTCTTCTTTCATTAATCTACAAATTCCAATGTGTACAGCCCACTTATTCTTGGATGAGTTGTTTTTCCCTGTTCTGTGGTCAAAAGACACATTCTTATTTTTTTCATTTAATTTTATTTTACTTTTTACTTATTCACTTTATATCCCACTCTGTGTACCCATTCCAGTCACCCCTCCCACAATCTTCTTCCCTCTCCCTTCTCTGCTGAGTGGGTGGAGTTCTGCTGGGTATCCTCCCATTCTGGCACATCAAGTCTCTGCAGGGTTAGGCATTTCCTCTCCCAGTGAAGCCACACAAGGCAGCCCAGTTCGAAAAACAGCTTCTGCTTTAGCCCAAGCTCCAGTTGTTCAGGACCCACACGAAGACCAAGCTGCACATCTGCTACATATGTGTGGGGAAGCCTAGGCCCAACCCATACATGTTCTTTGGTTGGCTGGAAGCTTCATGGGTCAGGGATACACACTTAAAGGAAATTGACATTCCCTCTCCCTATAGCTACCAAATGATGAGAACTCCACAGCTAGGTGCACCTTCTTACACAGCTCCCCTGTTTGTGGTGTGGGTGTGGTTGTTTTTTAGTTTTGGTCTGGACTGAGCTTCCTGAGGTCCTGTGCATTCTTTAACAACTGCTGAGATCTGATATGTGCAGCTGCCCTATGATGTCCAAATGATAGTATTTGCTTATAATCATCTACCAACTCCAACTGCTAAAAACTTTCTTCCCCTTTCTGCAATGAATGTTAATCATTGGGAGGAGGAATTGTAATATAAATGTCTCATTGAGGGCTAAGAATTTTGTAGTCATCTATTCTTTACACCTTGAGAGATTGTGGGTCTTATGTTAATCACCATCTACTACAAAACTTCTATGATGAGGTTTAAGAGAGACATTTATCTATGGGTGTAATTGTAAGCCATTAGGAACCAATTTAATACTATGTCCATTTAGCAGAACAAGAGTAATAGGTTCTCTCCTAGGGTTTATGACCTGTTTTGCCATTATTTCTTCACCAATCAGTGGTACCAGGTAAGAGGCTCACCTTGTGGAATAGTATTTAAATTTAATCAGAAAATTGTTGGTTACACCCATGACATTCTTTTCAGGGTTAGACATATCTTAACAAGTCAATAATTTTAGCTTACAGGTTTGCTAGGGTTTGTGTGTTCTATAGTAATATGTAAAGTTCTATATGAGTTTTTAAATTACCTCAGTATATGTATCCTACATCATTGAAGTGGCAACTCCTGGATTTTAAAATAACTTTTGAAATATTCAGTGACCATCATAATCTTTACTATGAGAGAGAAGGTTTTAAAATTGACTCCTATTCATTTAACTCATTAGAATATGTAATACAAATGCTTTCCCGAAGGGTAACAACTTAAAAAGGCTCTTGTCAATTTAAAAGTAGAAATATATTGTTCCACAGCTTCATAGAAAATATATCAAGAGAGTGCTAACATTTTCTGTAAGGTTTGCCAGTTCTAGTATGCAAATTCTCATGAGCTTTATCTCATTTTAACTAGAGTTATTGCTCATTTGTATACTAGATTTGGCTAGTTATTCTATGTACTTAATTTATAGTTGTTTCAAAATTCTGACTTGTGCAATTGAAAGCAAAGATTTTGCTTTCTTTCAGTTCCTTAATGAAGTAGCATTATGGCTGCCATGTTCAATGGGAGAGCAATAAATTGAAGATGCCACAGCAGTGTATGGGCCCACATTGTCGTGTTGTGGAATGTCAATTCATGCACTCTCTGTGTTCTACTTTCTCACAATTAAATATGAGTGGTAATATCCTGCACAATCACCATGCAGAGACACTGGAGTGATTAAGCGCTAAGTCATGTTCATGAGGTTAAGAGTCTTAGTAACATAGTAGTTTTTTTTTTTTAGTTTTACATCTGTATACAAGTGTGTTTGTCAAGGTGAAGAGAGTCTAGAAATAACACTGAGGGTTTAGTTTAGAGTTTCCTAGCATATCTAGTAGAAAAGATAAAACAAGAACTCATTTATTCTTCTATATAAATTCCTAATGTATTTATAATATTCTGCAAACATGAGAATACATTATTATTAATATGCAAATACATTAATAAAGTAATATAAATGAATAAATACATGACAATATCACATGTAAATAAGGATATTTTAGATGTTTATGATAAATAAACCAAAAGCACTATATTTATTGTCCCGTACATGGGGGAATATAAATGTAGTTTTTCAAATTACATATGCGCCTATGAAAATTATTATGATAACAATATTAAATGGCTATTGATTAATGTGTAGTGTATAAACTGAATTATTTTTTTACTGTTTTGCCTTCATCACTTCTGAGCCTATCATAAGAGTCATCACTTGGATTCTTTCTGAAAAGAATAGTCTTTTTCACTTTGGACATTACTCCTTCCTGTTCATCTTTCAATTTTCAGCTGAAATAAGCACCTCACTTGACTCTCTATGTTGAATAATGAAGTATATCTCCAGCATTCCAGGCCAGGTAGATTTCCTCTGGCTTTGTTTTTACAGTAACAACACCTTGTTTGCTTGTTTGTGAGGCTTTCATTACTCATTTCCTCTATAGTATAAACTCAAAGAGTGCGGGAACATTATGTGTTTCATCTTGTCTGCACTCTGGTATCTCAATGTGGTGTCTGGCAAATGAATCTATGATGGATGAGTCAGTGCTTTTCTAGTATGCAAACTGAAGACAGACACAAACTCATCAAGAAAATGTAGCATATAAACCACAGGAGAGCTTAAATGTCACTGAAATAAATTAGCCATCTTGTATGTCAGATTCCACCATATCATCATAACATAATATTCTTCTTTATGTGAATTAGAAGTATCACATTTGTATCTACCAATATCAAAGAAAATGGCACTAAAATGTACAAATTATTTGCGTCTTTGTTGACTTGTCATTACTTATGTGTTTTGCACTGTTCTACATGTGAAGAGGTGAAAATTAAAGTACCTGAAAATTTTACTCCAAAGGTTCACGGATAAGGACTTGTGAGAGGAAAGAGATAGAGAATAACATTATATGTATTGCCTTAAGTATGAAATAACTAACAGCATGTAGGGTCAGTGGGAAAAATAAAGCTCAAGCCAGTGCTTTCAGAACTCTAGAGTGGGTGGAAAATGCAGGCAAACAGTAAGTTAAATTTTGCCTGCAAAGATTTCCTGCCCCTGGGAAGAATAATTACTTCTTTCTATTGCCAAAAGGCAAACCATCACCAGCTTAATTTGCCTGAGTCTGCCGTAAACTGCAGATGGAACTATAAAACATAGTTAGAATAAAATTAAACACATCTGTCCTAATCTAAAGCAGGTGAGACACGCTAGCCAAGAAACATCAAGGTGTCACACTGCATAGGCTGCAACATGCAGACCCACGGCAGAGGCCTTGCTGACGATGGAATAATGGGTTGTATAACCTGTATTGTTTTTTTTTTTTTTAAATTGAGCCTGCCTTCTTGTTCTAATTGCCATCATAATTTTAAGATTTATCAAGCAAGGGGATGAATAAGTAGATGACAATCATTTATTTCAACTCCAAGGACTTATTAGGCATTAAGTAGGATTTTTTTCCTCTTCGAGTAGGTTATTTCCCTGGTTAATTTGAATTTCAGAGAATCAGTTTTGACAGACATCAATTAGACATGAAATTTATGCAGGACATTGAATTTATCTTAAAAATGTCAACTCACACCTACACCATTATCTTGATAACAGCTACATATAGAAAATAGCAGGATAAGGCGTTAGCTTTGATGAACATGACAGCAGAGCTGGGTATTTTTGAAAATGAATGTTATTGTGTTCATGGGGATACAATTTCCAATCTAATTTCATGGAACAATATGTTTTTACATTGCTATAAGCTTACATCCTCCTATGCAGAACTTGTGGGATGCCCCCCTTGGACTCTGTCTGAATTGTATAAAACCAATAACTCTTCCTAGTGAAACCAACTATTGTTCCTAGTTGTTTCCGCAAGAGAGGGATTCCACCAGCGTGGCTTTTGCTCTTAGGCACAGTACTGTATTGCAGAAAACATTGTTGTGCCTGCATTAGTGGCTGTTCCTGGTTATTCCTACTTCTGCCCTCGATCTCTATGCACCTCTATGCACAGGTGTAAGGCATACATTGCAAGAGGAATCTATGCTTTCTTTGCTTTTAGATTTTCATCAGCCTATCCTTTCTAGGCACTACATTTTTTATTGATCATTTTATTCATTTACATTTCAAATGATATCGCCCATGGGAGTTACCCCTCCATGAACCCCATCCTATCTCTCCCTTTCCCCTTGGCTTCTATGAGGGTGCTCTTCCACCCACTCACCCACTCCTGCCTCACCACTCTAGCATCCCCCTACATCAAGCCTCCAGAGGACCAAGGGCCTCCCCTCACATTGATGTCAGATAAGGCCATCCTCTGCTACATATGTATCTGGAGCCATGAAACACTCCATGTTTACGCTTCAAGTGTCACATTTATACTGAAGATTACCTACCACTTCTTATATTTTTTTTCAAAATAATCTTCCTTTGTCTGCTATAATATTTACTTATGAGATGAAGGTTCTCTCATTTTCCATGTCCTGTTCTATCCCTGCCCTTAAATACTCACTGACATTTAATATTCATGCTGAAGGGGAAATCCTTCTGTTCAGTACCTGCCTTATTATCATACATATTTATTTGAGATGTTCTGCAAACTTTTCATATACAATACTTCCTTTTAAACGAAATGCATTGCACATTCTTCTAAAACTGATTACTTAATCATACTGTTATGAACTCTAAATTTCATGTACCAACCTCAATTTTGTTACAATGCCATTTTGACTAAATGTGTGTTAAAGTACTTTTATGTCATTTTAACCCCTTTAAATGATGTTGTGCCAATATTAATGTAGTAAATAAGATACGAAATAGAGAAAAATTAACAATATGCAATAATTTTAGGTTTGAGAGTGAAGCTCAGTGGTAGAGCACTTGTCTGACATTTTGCAAGTCCATAAGCTAAGATCATCCAAAAATAACAGAGTGCAAGTACATAAAACTTAAATCACAAGAATAAAACTTACAAAAATGCTAATTCAGTAGATGTAAAATTTGGTAAATGTGTATGTATGTAATCATCAATCTAATTAAGTTGTTATTCCATCAGGTTGTGTTCATTAAATACATGAAATTTTATGTCACCTAAAAGTGTTTCCAAACTTTAGTTTATTAGGAATTAGTAGGCATGTGTTAGCAAAGTTTATGTCAAGTTGACACAAAATCTAGAATCTAGAATCATCAGAGAGGAAGGACTCTCAATTGAAAAAAATTCTTCTACATGACCAAGCTGTATTCAAGCCTTTAGGGTGTTTTCTTAACTACTGAGGGATGTGAAAGGGTCCAGTCCATTGTTGGTGGTAACATCCTTGGGCTGGTAGTTATAGTTCTATAAGAAAACAGGTTGAGCAGGTCAGAAGGAGCAAGCCATTTTGCAGCATCTCCCCATAGCCTCTGCATTAGACCCTGTCTCCACGTTTCTATTGTTTGAGTTCCTCTCCTATGACCTGATGCTCATTGAGTTCCTTCAATGGTGAAAAGTGATATGGAAGTATAAGCCAAATAAAGCCTTTCCTCCCCAAGTTGGTCACTAAGTTTCCTCACAGCAATGCTAACACTGAGAAAGTTAAGCCATAATCAAAAAAGTACAAAAATTTAGGAACAGAAATAACAACAGCAAAGGTCCCCTAAATAGCAGCTAGTTTCTATGCACGTAACAAGAAATAGGCAGTTGTTTCTCATTTTAACCATGGAAGTATTATATTACTGGTAGACATGTATGATAAAAATATATAGCATATTTAAGATTATCATCTGGAAAGGGCAGTATAGGTGCCAAGTAAGGTTTCATTGCATATGATGTACATATGAGTATAGGTGTATAGATATTCATAATAGTCACATAATAGTCATGTGCTGGTGAGAGGAAATCCTCCGGTATGGCCTTCACCCTCAACCTTGTTTGAGGCAAAATTCCTTCTTAGTGACAGTCATGTGCACAGCTGTCTTGCATAAGCATAAGCATAAGGGACACCTTATGCTTGTGGAAACTTGTCTGGATCTCCTTCCAATCTGAAATGAGACGCACTAGTGTTATTGATGAAGTCTAAGACAGCTTTGATATGCATGATGCTATTGAACCTTAGTTCTTCACACTTGCAAGAACTCACACCAGTTCCCCAGACTCCAGGTATGGTTTCTTAAGAAAAAATCCAAAATTACTGGAAAAGCAAAAGAACAAGAACTGCCAACCTTATGCAGTTCTGATTGTATCTGTCCACCAACATCAGTACTTATATTGTGTACTATATACTATGTGCTATAAAAGGAGATCAATGTGTGTGTGTGTGTGCTGCATAGGGTCTCAGTTGCCAGAAAGAAGCATGTCAGAATGAGATTTTCTTGATTTTAAGTGAATATGTAATGATAAGAATATGTCTCATGCTCTGACTCTCTCCCAGATATTACTTTCTTTTAATACAAAGAAGAGAATATAAATATCTTCAGCTTGCCTTGCCCCTATCAACATGTGCTGCCTGTGGAAGTCACACTCCTTTTTGGAGTGCTAAAAATCCATGGAATTATGTTGGACACTGCAAAATTATTTTGGTGTCTGTTAGATGACAGTGTTGCGCATCTTTCTTCTGTGAAGCTCTGTTCACACCAGAGGCATGATCCTTCATACACATTGTTTTTAGTAGTGTAAGGAAGTAGTATAAAATTGTGGTCCACATGATGCTAAAGTTGATGGTGATTATCCATCCTCCCAGTTTCTTTAGTCCTCATCCTTTTCTCTCCTCATTCTTTTTAGCCTTGAAGTCAGCACCTTAACCTATAAAGCTCCCAGATGCTTTATTGATGAATTCTAGGACATGGTCTAATGAATCTAACTCAACTCCAGTTTCTATAATAAGTCATGCTCTTCCATTCAGGAGTTTACATAAATGATATTATCACTTTCACATAGAATCAGCATTGCTACTTTGGGTATGTCAGCCTGCTCAAGTACAATTCTCAGGATTTTTTTTTTATTACTTTGATTTCCTAGGAGGGCCTTTCATGCTCCAAATGAGATTTCAGATCTCTTTGACATGTCTCTTTCTTGTAGCACCTTGTCATGTGCAGACATTGAGCCAATTGACAATTTAACAGTCTGTCTGGAGATCTCTTTACCCCTACCCAAAATGTTATCACATACATGCTCTGCCTTACAAGTTACTACAGGTGACAACTTCATCAACTGCCATCCTCTGTTCCACATTGGTGGCCATTTTTCTAGCATATATCCATTTTTAAACCAAATAATTCGATCTGTTATGCAACAGCAGAGATAAAGCCACAATACTAACCACCTTTGTTTTGGTGCAGCTTACTTGGTTGCGGTTTTTCTCTGGACCTTCAATGCATCTCTCAGTTCAAGAACTTCAAGAAGTCCATTGGTCTGAATGCATTCAAGTTGAGTTAGTTGGAAAAGAGCAATAGAAATCCAATATGTTTTTGTCTTTTGTTACCTTCAAGTCTATTAATATCCTGTTGCTAATATGAGTACGCATGTCAATTAACTAAAGAAACCCCGCTGCTCCTGATTTTTTGAGAGTCAGTCTATAAGCCAAACAAGTGAACTAGTATTTCAGTCCTAAAACAGATGTAAAAAAGTCAAACTCTGACTCTGTTCTACAGGTGACATTTGCAACCCCAATCCCTGTGAAAATGGTGGCATCTGTCTGTCGGGCTTGGCTGATGATTCCTTTTCCTGTGAGTGTCCAGACGGCTTCACAGATCCAAACTGCTCTAGTGTTGTGGAGGTTGGTAAGTGCAAGATTTAAACATTTCCATAGTCATTGTTCGCTTGTGAGTGGTTTTTAGATATGACTCTTGTATGGTAAAGGTATTTTAAGATTGTATTGAACTTGCTTGGCTATATCACTATCAATTTCATTGTTTTTAGCTTGTCTTTTAATTATGTTTTATTGGTGATATTCTTAAATACATCCTAGTTCCTAGTTTATTGGCACTATAATTGGCAAACAATTGGATACAGTGAATTTCTTATGCCTCTGTTGTAAATAAAAATTATTCTTATGCAAATAAAGGAGATAATTCTAATGTTGAGTCAGGTAAAATTATTACTGTAACCCTAATAGGTCTTTTAAATGAATTGGTAATATATTAGTATTTAATAAATCTAAATTACTTGTTTCCTAAAAATATGAGTATACATCACATTTTAAGATTATGAAAAACCTGTAGTATTCCAACTGTAATCCTCACCAAAACCTTTTTTCTAAATTCTTTGAAAAAAATGATTCAGGACAATGATTACTTTCAAACTCACATTTTAATTTGTAAAAAAATGTCATTACTATAGAACTTTGTAATATTCATAGTTTCCAAATAGCTCCCCAATAAGAACATGGGTATATTTTCAGGGTTTCTAAGTCTGACCATAGTTAAGTAGATAGTGCCACACCCTGAGGTATGTAGACAGCACAGATTGGAGTCTATAGCTTGTTTATCTTAAAAAAGAAAGGGCAGGAAATTAGACAGGAGAGAGTGGGGGATAGATCTGGAAGGATTTAATGGGTGAATATGATCAAAATGAACTGTATAAAGTTCTCAAAGAATTTAAAAATATTTTTAAAATCACTATCTGTAAACTGCAAAAATTCTTCTCTGTGTCAGAGCAATAGTATGTGAAAACAATGCTTTTCATAGCAGTACCAAAAAGTATCCAAAATGGTCTATATTTATTAAATATGAAATGTAATAATACTTAATAAAATTTTGTCTGTTATCATAATTGCTAGAAAACTGAATAGTGTTTTCTGGTTAAAACTTGGAAAAAAGAAAATTATTAGCTTTTGTGTTACCTATCATTGTGTCTGATACATCTGACCTAGAAGCTGTGTTTAGTAAAGGTCCATTATTATTAGCTAAATGCCAGAAGAATCACTTAACAAAATCATTAATTTTTTTCAGTTGGACACCAATTATAGAATTTAGTGTACTTTGTTTCTTAACATGATTCTTATATTTTCATACTACACTAGCATGATTATATCTGAAAAATTTGATTTATGCTATTGCTTAGATTGTCAGTTCAATTCAAATATAGATAAATCTCTTTTAAAGCTTTAAAAGTCAGAAATATTTTAGGGAGCTTGACATTATTCCATAGAAACAAAACTGATGCAATCACTCTGACTTCATATGCAGATATATACAGAAGCATTTTAGAGTTTAGTATAAGAGTCATATATCCAGAAATCTATAGTACCAAAGAAAATTATAGCTGTAAGTAATTCTACCAAGAATATTGGAATCTAATTAAATTTTAGTGTCCTTATTTTAATTCCACCAATATCAAATTTATAGTTCCTTAGTAGTATATAATGTTTTTGTACACAACTTGAAAAGGCAAACTCTAAATCAGAGATAAATATGATAAATATTTCTTAAAGTATGTCCTGTTTTAGTTATTAATTCAATATCTGACATTTTGCCAGAAAAGTAGTTTAAGAAAGCAATCACAATGCATATTACAGTTCACTGACGCTGGGGCATTGGATGCTTATGCAATTAAATTTTAGATTTATTGTTATACAACGAAAACATTTACAATAATTAAATATTTTGTAGTTAAACTATATTATTTTAAACTATATTTGGTATAATATGTTTCATACAACCATAACCTTTTGTGGGATATTTTGCAATTCTTGGAAAAGGCTTATTTTTATTTCAGCCCAACATTGTAGCTTAGCATAGATGTTACAGCAATTCTAGTATCAAAATAATGACAAAGGACCATAAAAACTTAAATGTAGCAAGTTAAAATGTTTTTGAGTGTTACCTAGCATTGCTGTTTTATAAAATAGGGTGTGCATGTATATGTGGGTACCTGCCATGTGCACATGTGATAGAAGAGCATATGGGTGGAGGATAAAGGAAGACACTCATGTATTCTTCTTCTGCTCTCCACATCATCATCCTCAGTCGAGGTACGAAGTTGGAGAACCTGTGGCTTTTTAGGTAGACTGGTGGGCAGCAAGCCTTGCCAATCCTTCGTTCTCCCCAGTCCAGTTATAGGCACATAGGGCTACTCCTGGTTTTGTATGTGAGTGCTAGGGATCCACACTCAGGTCTTTATGCTTGTACATCCAGCACTCTATTCAACTGAATATTCTCTCCAGCCCTTTCAAATATTTTGATGTAAAAAAGTCAGGATTTAAGGTAAAATGATAATTTTCAGGTTACATAATTTCATAAGACAAGCACATTATTTTTACTTCTGCACTTTTTTCTCTAGCCTGTATTTTCTAGCATACATTAATGTAATACTGAACATATATTGAGTACAAATACTAATTAATAGTTCTTTAAGTATATTTCCTACTTTAGAGTTTACCCTATTTTTAAAATGCAGAAACCAGATATTTGAACCATTAAGCCCCTTTCTGTCTTTTCCATTGAAAACTACCTGAGATATTTTTGTAGTCACTGTTTCTCCATATGAGGTAAAAAGAGTAAAGAAACCATAAGTAACAATGAGGTTTTATATATAAAACAGCAAAACTAGAGAATTGGGCGTCTTAAGGCAGTAACTTAAGAGACATAGAGCTACGAACACTGCTATATATTTACTTACACAATATTCTATTTAGATACACACATTTATTTTCATATTCTTATTAAATAACATGTATTATTCAATTATATAAAGTTTAAATCTATTCTTATTCCACAAGATAAGAAAATAAACTTAATCAAAGGTGTATATAAAAATTTGAAGAGCCTATGAGGCTTCTACTATACAAAAAAACAACTATAAGCAATGCAAAAAACCGTTAGAAGGAAAGGACTTTTCTCTTTTCACAGAAGAACACAACAAATTCTTGTCCATTGCTAAATTATAAGCCTTGAAAACATTCATCTAGGTAGCATTTCAGACAAAGAAGATTATATTTAGGAATACATATGTATATCCATGCATGCAAATATTCTTAATAACAATGAAAAAGGAGGCTATTCCTCGAAGGAAGGTGGGGATGGTATATGTCAGGGTTAGGAGGAAGGAACAGAAAGGGGCAAAGTTTTAAAATTATGTTTGCCCCAGTGATTCTACAGCCTGAAAGAGGTTCTTTCAGACATATGTCTAGGAAAATTCTGCCATGTTTTTATCTCAGACCTTAGAGCTTTGCTATAGCCCCATTTGAAGTTCTCCATGCTACTTAATTCAAAAGATCTTCTCATTCAATTTCATGCTTTTATTTTTTTCCCAGTAAAACTTCTAGTGTCAAACTTAGAATACTTCCCCACTTTGATGTCAATCTTCATTTGCTATTCCTTATATTTCTCAACTATGATTTGGAGGTTAGGAAGTGTAACTCTCTCAGGCTTGGAAATCCATTCATTAGGTAACATGCTTTCTTTTGAGTTTTCTTTTAAATAATTCTCTCTTGCATGCTTACTCACTCACTTTTGCTCTTTCATTTTCCTTACCTCATGAACTTAGATTCTTATATACATATCTACTCAACCTCTACAAGATACTAAGATACCTGCAGAGAGCACTAGGAAAGTTCCTCTTAAAACAAAGCAAAACTTCTCACGTTATAACTTGTATTTGAAGACAACATCTGTCAACTGAACTAGACTTTACATAGACGGGCTCTGGATGTTGAGCTCTACTTCTGGGAACTTGTGGACAGAAGTGAATAGAGTAGAGTTTATTTATGAAAAATTTAGTATATATTAAAATTCTAATTTGCGTATTACAACTCTGTAATACTCAGAGCCTAAGTGCATGAAGTTACACATGAGAACCCTGTTATAAGTAAATGTCAAAGAATTTATGGATTAATGAAAACTGTAACATATACAAATAACTATAAAATAATTCTATGATAGAAGATAAGCAGCAAAACTTATTCTAGACAAAAGACCCTATATGTTGAAAACCAAAAGATAAGAAGTTACTAACAGGTTCTGTTCTCTGTCATTGGTTCTCCTTCTCCTACCTGGACTGCCTGGTTAGGTAGGCATCAATGGAGGAGGATGAGCCTATTGAAGCTGGAACTAGACTTCCCAGAGTGAGGTGTTACCCAAAGAGGGCTTCTACCTTCTATTAAGGGGTCAGTGGGGAGAAGGGATTTGTTAGGTTGGGACTGGGAGGAGAAAAGGGGAAGCTGTGATCAGGATGTAAAGTGAATAGAAATATAAATTATTGAAAAAAAGTCACAAACAAATGTGTATTTCCTACCAAAAACAATAGAAATGTTGATATATAGTGAAGATTATGCTACTGCAGTATAAGAATAAATACAGTAAATGTAGCAGGGAGCAGGCTGACAATGATATAGTTAATCTGACAACAATGATGTTCTTGAGTAGATAACCAATAACTTAGCAGAAGCTCAGCACAAATGGGGAAAGAGCTCTCAGAATTTAGCGGATACAATGGACAATTTATACAGAGGGTTCATTGTTTCCTTGGGAAAAGGGTTAAAATAGAACTATTCCTATTTTTATTTTCTTTATAAAAATATTTTTGTACTTTTTTTGTTTCTATCATTGCAACCTAGATGTACAGGATGTGTACACATGTGAGTGTAGGTACATGTATAGTCCAAATGAGGAAATCGTCTAAATCACCTGAGGCTGGAGGTATACATGGGTGTAACCTACCCAGCATGGGTGCTATGAACTTAACTCTGGTCTTCTGGAAAAGCAGTAAGTGCTCTTAATCACCAGAATACCATTTTCTAAAATACTACAATTGTATACAAATAAAAATGCAGCTAAAAAGTAAATTCAGCATCCCAGATATAAAATTTGAGGAATTAGCTAAACATATTTTAATATGCCAAGCATAGATTTTGAGGTGATAATTGTGCATATGGTTATTAAAATATGCACAGATGGGAGTGTCTGTCCTTAAGAATTAGTAGAATTTTTCAAATTACTAAAGCAAATATTTCTCAATATATTATTTATTACTCATTCATTCATCAAATATTTGAGTATCAACTATGTGCACAGAGCATATGGCTGTTAAAATACAGTCTTTGTCAATGAAGATCTAAAGGATTGATAAAGGGTTTTGGAGAGACTGACAAGTTAGCATTTAGTAGAAAACTTAAGAGAAGTTCTGAAATAAGAACCAAGATAAATAGAAATGTGGATTGAGGATGGTAGATAAAAGTAGAATATGAACATAGGGACGATTTTCTGATCAGATGGATGATGTAACAATACAGAACAGTACTTAAGATGGACACTTACTGTTTAATATAAATAAGCTATTAAATAGCATAGAGAGGTAAGCGTTATTATTGAGCATGAATATACTACCATAAAACTATCACATTTGGACATCTAGGAATATTTTGGAAAAAGAATTTCTTTAAAAAATTATTTTATTGGGATTAGTTCATAGGAACACATCATGACATGCTCTGCCTCGGCATCTCAATAGGCTTCTCATTTCTAATAATTAGACAAAGAGACATGACAGCTTTTAAGTCACCTACTCTACTCTTTCCCAGTCAAACCTACTTAATTGGTATTCTTTTTCTAATATAGATTAAGATTCTATTTAATTTCTGACCCTCTAAGTTCATCATTTCTAATCTTTTCAACTGCTCCTATATCATTATGAAACAAAAATTGGCTCTTTATCCTTGAAACATGAAGATTGCTATACAAATTGAAAAAAAATTACAAGCTGGGTATGCCTTTGATGTCATGTGAGTAGCCATATTCCCCCTATTTGAAAGTGACTGGTACCAGAATATGGAGCAGTGTACAGTCAGACTGTCTGAAAGACTTCTGGTTATGAATGAAATACTAGAATGATAACAAGTTTTAGGTAGACATGAGGGCCTTTGAGACTAGTTTTAGATTTCAAAAATTAGTTACAAAATGAATGTTTTATAAACATTGTTTACCCCTTGATATTATTTCTTAGACCAAGAAAATTGAATCCATCTTACATGAAATTATCATAATGAATGTTCATTATTCTCCATGGTCTAAAATAGTTTTCCACAATCCTGATAACTTTGTGTGATGATCATACAGATTTCCTAGTCAACTTGAGCTCAAGAGAATTATCTTTATGATTATACTTGCTTGCTTTCTAAAAACAATAATTTAGATACATACTTATATTAACAAATAGGATTGATCAGTTAGATAACGTAATTTTTTTATTTGTTAGCACATACTTCAAAAGAGTAATTCTGTTTTACATGTCTAAAAATGTCCATAACATACCTATGAACACTTTCACTTACTTATTTTAAGTTTCTGATTTGTTCTTAGTCACAGTGGGTATGACCTCTATGTGTACAAATAGCAAGCTATTTGTGCTTACTGATAGAAAAACCAAAGTAGACCATCAATGTACATTATTTTTACTGAGTACTGAAAGCTGTTGTTCTCCAGTTGAAAAAAAGAGCCATTTATTGGCAAAGATTTAATTAGTAACAAAATATAAGTTATTGAGAACATTTTATATTTATCATCTAAAGAACTGTCTTTTGTTTGGAAATTGTCTTATGTTAATTGAGATTGCATACATTGTGTACAATGAGGACAAATTGTTGTTCTACTTAGCATATAATTGCATTTTTTTTAGATTTGATAATGTGCATGTATCATAGTTTTGTGACATAGCTGAGTGGATGTTACATTTGTATTTTAATTGACCAATGAATTATTCATGTGATTATGTCAGGAGAGAGAGAGACAAAGAGAGAGAGAAGAGAGAGAGAGAGAGACAGAGAGAGAGACAGAGAGAGAGAATGAGGACATGCACAAACCACAACACAAATACAGACATCAGAAGACAACTTTCAGAAACTGGTCCTTTTCTTTCACTTAGTTTCTTGGAATCAAAGCTAAGTTATCCGACTTTATCTGTTGAACCATTTTGCTGTTCCCGAAAAAGTGTTCATGTCTATGACATCTTATAGTTTCTTATTGCTCTCACCTTGTACAACCAGAGCAGTTCAATTCATGTTAGCTGCTGGATTAGTAAGATGGTTCCTTTAATCTCCTTTAGGTAAGCCATGCTCAGTTCTATACTGAGCCAAAGTTCCAAAGAGTAGTAATAAATAACAAATCCAAATAATGAGTACTTTCCAAATATGGCCTGTGTCAGAGGCTACATTTAAGAGCTTTAATTTTATGAACCATCATTTTATATTGTAAAGGTAGCTTCCTTTATGGTTTAGTCAGTACAAAACATTGACAAATATTTCCATAAGGTTGTAGATACTGAGTATATAAACTCTAATAAAATTAGTCTTATCAAATTTCTCTACTGTTATTTCTAAACTTAAAATATTGAATTTTGTATGTGTGTGTGTGTGTGTGTGTGTGTGTGTGTGTGTATGTCTGTGTGAATGTATGTGTATCCACTATGTGAATTTGTGCCCAGTTAGACAAGAAAAGAACTTCAAAGCTGATGTTTCAGGTAGCTGTGCAAACCCAGAGTGGGCTCTAGGAAATAAATCAGGTCCTCTGCATTAGCAGAGAAGTGCTCTTAACCACTGAGAACTAATTCTTAACTAATTCTTAAAATTAAGTTGCTTAAGTTTTTAAGCCACTAATTCTTATTTTTACAATGAAAGAAATATATATTATTTACAAAGGAAAAAAGTGTTTTATTTCATTTTATAATAATATAATGAAAATTAAAACTTCAATGTAACATTAAATTGTTCATTTTCTCAAATTTCAAGTGGTTATGGAATTAATCAAATGTAGTTTTATGCATTTATGAAAATGAAAATTACTACTTTAAAGTAACGTGGCTAGCCATAGTGGTGCATACCTATAATCCAAGTATTTGGACTCAGAAACAGATCTACAGACTAGGAGTTCAGAACCAGTCTATGTAACACAGCAAGACATTTTCTTAAATCTACAATCGTAGGCTACAGTGGACAGTGTTTCTTTTCCCACTTGAACACTTTCAAAAAGTCATTGAAGACATGCTCAGCAGTCTTGAAAATCTCTGATCTAATTGTGTGGGCTTTCCTACTGAATTGACTTTCAATATCAATATATTTGTTTATTCTTGAATTTTGTATCTTCTGTTTACTTCCTTTTGATTTAGTTAATGGCATACTAAAGTATAGTATCCCAAAGAGATCGAATCATTTTAAACACTAATGACAAGGTATGAAAAGTCTACCATCAGTGAAATTGATATTTTCAAACTGGAAAAATGTTCTTCTTATACTTATATGAAGAATTATAAAATAGAATTTCCTTTAGATTTAGTAGATGGTGGCTCACAATCACCCCTAATGAGATCTGATGTCCTCTTCTGGAGTGTCTGAGGACAGCTACAGTGTACTGTAAATATAATATATAAATAGATTTAGTACAAAACACAATTCTTAAGCATAACCATATTGCATTTAAAATTATGGAGTCAAGTATGGTGCCATATAATAATAATCACCAAACTTGGAATGCAGATATAGAAAGGTGCCCAGTTCACACCCAGCCTGGGATATACACAAAGACACTCTATCAAAAAAAACCATGTAATATCATAAGAATTATATAAAAAATGCTGAAAATTTTATCATGGTAAGTTTCAATTGAAAAAGAAAATTATTAGATTTACCTAATTAGAATTTCACAGCAAAATCAAGGCTCAAGTATTTCATTTCCACCATAGGAAACCATTGGGCACAAATTTTATTAATGTTACTCATCTTCTGGAGAGTTGAAAACATTTCCAAAGACAGAGCATCTACACTTTAATTCCCTTCTTTTAATCAGTGCCTCTAATTCTAACATAATAGAGAAATCAGGTACACTACACAAGAGCCTCTGTTCCAATGCTTTAAGTCACTAGTTATTAACCTATAGACACTCATCAAAATGATTTCTTAACACTACACTGCTATGGATAGATTCACTGTGGTATCATTATACGAGAAGTATTGAAAGTTATATGTCAGTGATATTTTATGTGGTTTTCCAACAACCTGTTGATGAGAGCATTTTTATTCATTAATATTGCCTTACATTTATACTATCTAATACCACATATATTATGTGCATATGAAATGTATTTACAGATCACAGTCTCTAAATCAAAAGGTAATCTAAAATCAATTCACTGTTAAGTGAGAAAGTGAGTCTGTGATAATATAATGACTAGACCAAGGTAATAGGGCAGAATGGTTATTACATTAGTTATTCCGGGCTTTCTCCACAATAGAGTGTGTAAATGAGGATATATCGAAACAATCTGATACAAAGTATATAACATAAAATTATGACATAGTTGTTCTGTGGCACTTAGCTAAGTAAAGGTACCTGTTCTTAAAAGAAATACATCTCAGTGTTGTAGTTAAGAAGCAGAAGTCAGCAAGGTTGAGTTCAAATATTGGCCCTCTGTAGTCTGTTGTAAGTATATGTAAGATCTACACCTGTGGAATAAGATAGCCATGAATAGAAACTAGCTAAAATGTAAATGTACTAAGCATGCTCAGATATTATCTTCCTATAATTTTATAAAGGATAAATATGCCAGGTGTTTACATTGCATTCCCAGTGTTAATATGGGTCATCTCAAGAAGTTGAAATATAGGGTGTGTGTGTGTACCTAAGTAATAAGCAAATGCTGTCTCTTTCTGTAAGGGACTCAAGTTTACACTTTTTATTCCCTCAGAATTTCGAAGTCTGACAACCCACAGACATGTATGAATGACTGTGCAGATGTGTATGAAGACCAATGTCCCACATATATCTCCAGATAACTCTCCTTTCAGAAGCCAGTCCCACAGATTCCTAGGGAGAACTACTATACTTTGGTTATGCTCCTTTATTTTATTTGTTTTCAAAATGTGGACCATTACTTTAAAGGTGATCAATAAATTGGTGTATGCAGAGCTTTTAAAACAATTTCTAAATGATAATACGTGCTATCTAGGAGTTAAGCATTATAGAAAGTTAAACCTTATTCTAAGTTGAAAAGCTGTGAACAGATATCAAACACCTACACTTCTGAATATTTTCTACCATTTTAGTCAGTAATAACATTTCTGAAACATGTGGCAAATTCTGACCTACTAATTTTAGATGAGAATTTTTCTGCTTGTACTTGAATATACAAACTGTCAGATTTTGATGTTATTAAAGTTTTCTTCATTCAACATATAATTTGACAAATCACCTCTTTTGCTATGAGAAAATAACCCTATGTTTTATTATTTGGAAATTATGAATAATGTAAGTAAGGCTTACATAATTAAGAATCAGCCTTTAAAGAATACAGCTTTTCATGCTTAGAGCAAATAACTTACGAATTGATTTTTCTTTATAAGATTGCAGAATGGTACTCCTCTAGAAGTATAATAAATGCCAAGTCAGAATTTATGACAACACATTAATATTGTGTTTTAGGTATGATAGATCAACAATAAGCTCTGTATGGCTTTGCATAAATATTGAATAAAAGAAATAGGAACACTCCAATCTTCAATTTAACAATGTATGCTCCCCTTTCTTTGATGGCTTTTCTTGAGCCTTGAAAGATAATCTTCCCATTTTTAGTGATCACCAGATACGGTCCCTCCCTTGAGAACCATAAAAATGAGAAAGGATGTAAGCAGCTACATCAGTAGTCATTACATGGTATAGAAACCAGCGACTGTATGAGTGGAGGATGCTCTGGTCATACAGTGAATGGAAATCATGCCCATCCTTACGGACCATACCCTGTGACAGGGCTGAGAGTTGAGATGAGCACAAATGGGAGTCTAGCTCTTCAGATGCAGTTCTGCCATTAGAGTGCTTTATTCAAAATATGGTGTGTTTAAAATCACATATTCAGGAGAAGTGAGAACATTCTAGAGAAAATTAAATTGATGTCTGCTCCAATTACAAGGTTTTGTCAGGAAACACTGGTACCAAACAAGAAGCCAGTTTGTCCTGAGATGGGAAGACTTCTAGGTACCCCTTTATCTGTTCATGTGTAATATCCTTTTGTATTATCAAAGTTACCTCCATGAATATAATGATAGAACCCCTTAATATTGGTTAATACTGAAATTTGAAATTATTATCACAACAAAATGCAAAACTCTATCCTGAACATCAACTGGGACTATTTAAAAATAGTACCTCATACCTTTCATTTGAAGATGAAGTGCTCTAAATTTTATCTCTCTCTATTTATTGCCTTTAGTTCTTCTGTTTCCTAGCTCCTTACTTTTCAATCTATCTTCAGTACAATATCTATATTCAATTGTTTTGATTGTTTTTCATGTGACTAACAAATAGTTCATTTGAAATTTCAGGCAAGTGACTTATTGGCAAACAATGCTAATGCCTATCCTGAAAATTATAAGCAGAAATTAATTATTGAAATGAATAACAATAAGATTTTACAATTTTCCAAATGTTACTTGATAGGGGACAGTCTGAGATGCCATATCATCTTTTTTTTCAGCTAGTGGGTCTTCTGATCCAGCAGCAAGGAAATCATTTCACTAAGAACAAATGCGTGTTTTTCCTGTTTGTGAATGTTAACCAACTGCACATGACCAACATCCATTTTGGATTCCTTACTATAGAGAATATGAAACTTTGGAAAATACTTTTGAGACTTTTCTTGGGTTCAAACATTTACATTTCTTCTCCACTTCTAAGATATTTTAACATACTTGGATGGTACATATATTTGGGAACCCCTGGCATTTGCCACAGCATGTTCCCTCTTCTGAGCCTTTCTGTTCCCAGTACACAAGCCTGGGATATGAACAGGGAGAGGATAAGAGCACTGCCATCCTTTATATGAGCCTAAGAAGGAAAGGAAATAAATTATTTACTCTTGAAGTTGCTAATAGAAAATCAGGTTGTTTCTTTTAGGATTGTAGCTTTAAGGCAAGACACAGTTTTTTTTTTCTTGTCACTTAAACCATATCAGAGGACTGTTCATATGCTTGTTAATATTTTAATGTATCTCCATAAATTTGAGATTTTTTTCAACACTAGGGCAATTTGCCACAGTGAAAAAGAAAATAATAAATAAGGTAGAATGTAAAACCAGTAAAAAAAAAATGGAAGGTGTGATAGCTGTATAAATATTTGAATAGTTAGCATATCATATTCAGAAATTACTCTATTGGTTTCTAGAGGCAGGATCTGGGAGACAGAGATGATATGTTCTTTTATAAGATGCAGCATGCTATGAAGTAGAAGCTTTGAACAGTTTCTTTCTGAATGGTAGTTATGCTATGTATGTATCATGTTTACATTGGATTTCATGTAATTTTTTTATAAATTAAATTATTCTTACACTCCATATTCTATTCACTGCAACCGCCCAGTGGCCCTCTAACTGCTCCACATCCCACACCTCCTCTTCACTCCCCTGTCTCCATGTGGATGCCCCCAACCCCCAACCCACCTGACCTTTAAACTCCCTCGCGCCTCCAGTCTCTTGAGGGTTAGGTGCATCATTTCTGAATGAACACAGACCCAGCAGTCCTCTACTGTATGTGTGTCGAGGGCCTCATATAAGCTGGTGTATGTGGTCTGTTTGATGGTCTGGTGTGTGAGAGATTTCTGGGGTCCAGATTAATTGAGACTGCTGGCCCTCCTACAGAATTGCCCTTCTCCTGATCTTCTTTCAGCCTTCCCTAATTCAACATCATGGGTCAGCTGCTTCTTCTGACTATTGGTTGGGTGCAAAGATCTGCATCTGACTCTTTCAGCTGCTTGTTAAGTCTTTCAGTGGGCAGTCATGATAGGTTCATTTTTGTGAGAGCTCCATAACCTCAATAATAGGGTCAAGCCTTAGGTCCTCCCCTGGTGCTGGATCTCACTTTGAGCCTGTTGCTGGACCTTCTTTTCCTGAGGATCCTTTCCATCCCGGTAATTCTTTCAGACAGGAACAATTATGAGTCAGAGATGTAACTGTGGAATGGCAACCCCATCCCTAACTTGATGTCCTGTCTTCCTGCTGGAGGTAGGCTCTATAAATTCCCTCTCTCTACTGTCAGGCACTTCATCTAAGGTCCTTCTCTTTAAGTCCTGAGAGTTTCCTCACCTCCCAAGTCTCTGGTACATTCTGGAGGGTCCCCCCAACCTCCTATCTCCTGAGGTTGCCTATTTCCATTCTTTCTGCTGGCCCTCAGGGCTTCGGTCCTTTTCTCTCACCCAATACCAGATCAGATTCCCTCTCCCCATCACTTCCTTGCCCCATCCACTTTCCTGGTCCCTCCCTCTCCCCCAAGTTGGACAGAGGTATCCTCACTTTTTCACTTCAGCTTGTGGACCTTTTTGAGTTCTTTGGACTGTATCTTGGGTATTCTGTACTTTTCTTTTTCTTTTTCTTTTTGGCTAATATCCTCTTATTAGTGAGTATATACCATGTACATCATTTTGGGTCTGAGTTACCTCACTCAGGGTGATATTTTCTAGTTCAATCTATTTGCCTACAAAACTCAGGATGTCCTTGTTCTTAATAGCTGAGCAGCATTTTACTGGGTAAATAAAACCACACTTTCTGTATCCATTCTTCTGTCTTGGGACATCTAGGTTGTTTCCAGCTTCTGGTTATCACAAATAAAGCTGCTATGAACATAGTGGAACACGTGCCCCTGTGGCATGGTGGGACAGCCTTTGGATATATTCCCGAGAGGTATTGATGTGTCTTAAGATAGATCTATTTCCAATTATCTGAGGAACCTCCAGATTGATTTCCAGAGTGGTTGTGCCAATTTACAATGGAGGAGTGTTCCTCTTTCTCCACATCCTCTCCAACATGTGTTGTCCCCTGAAGTTTTGATCTTAGCCATTCTGATTGGTGTAAGGTGGAATCTCAGGGTTGCTTTGATTTTCATTTCTCTGATCCTTAAGGACTTTGAACATTTCTTTAGGTGCTTCTCATCCATTCGAGATTCTTTGGTTGTGAATTCTTAGTTTAGTTCTATACTCCATATTTTTATTGGATTGTTTGGGTTTTTGGTGATTAACTTCTTGAGTTCTTTATATATTTTGGATATTAGTCCTCTATCAGATGTGGGGTTAGTGAAGATTTTCCCCCAATCTGTATGTTGCTGATTTATCTTATTGACTATGTCCTTTCAGAAATTTCCAGTTTTTTGAGGTCCCAATCATCAATTCTTGATCTTAGAGCATGAACCACTGGAGTTCTGTTTAGAAAATTTCCCCCTGTGCCAATGAGTTCAAGGTTCTTTCCTACTTTCTCTTCTCTTAGATTGGTCTTCTCCGTTTACTTTTATAGAAGTTGTAAAGGGCCCATTTTTTTACACTCTGCTTTAAAAGATTCACGAACTAAATATTAAGAATATATATTCACAAAATAAAATGTATTTATTTCTTTATCACATATTTATTATTTAGTGTTTGAGATCACATCTGGAGTTTGTGTATAATAAGCTTGTATTTTCTATGCTTGAAGTACAAGCCCAGATCTGGGAAAAAAATGAAGAGAGAGAGAAGAAAAGAAAAAACAGATAAGAAGCTAGAGTCAAAGCATAGCTGTAAATGGACCTGCAAAGTCATCTGATGTCTTCCTCTTAAGTTTACATGAATCTATTTTCACTTACATCAGTTGTGTTCTTTAAAAGCATTCCAATTAAAGGGAAAAAAGCCTGAGGAAACAAGTTGTGCAGAAAGGGAAATTACATTGTTGGTTGATTACTATCTAAGCATAGACATATAGGTTCCCTTTAAAGCAAGCCCTAATGATTGGGAAAAGAAAGTCTTTCATTTTAGCTCCATATTCAATAGTAGAAAAAAGTCTATAGCAGTCCTTAACTCACTGCTGAACAGACAAAGGGACATTACAGTAAGAGAACTCAATGAAGTCTAAAGAACAGCCATATACTTCCTTAGTATAGATTAAACTATGTAAAAGAAAATGTTCTCTTGATAAAAAAGAAAAGAACAGGTCTAATAGAAACATCCTACCTCAACTCAAGTTACAACTTTCACTATATTTTTCATGTATTGAGTTTCAAAATATGCTTTATTTAAGGCAAATATGTGAGATCTTTAATGTCATTATTTCAAGCCTTCAAGCCATTTGAAAATTTCTGTATTCTTGCTTGGACTAAACATTTAAAGAAAATTAGTCTTCTTTTAAAGATTGTAGAATTCAGCAGTAAATTCTTGCAGTTCTGAGATTTTTTTCTTATAAGGAGAATTTTAATTACTGCATCAATAGCATTGCTTTTTATGGGTTCTGTTTATGTTGTTTAGTTTTCTGGAGTTAATGAAGTTTGTAAGTATAAAAGATATCTATGGTTTCTATGTTTTGTGAATATAAATTCTTTTAAAGGATCCCTAATGATCTGAGATTTCTTTGGAAACTAGTCCAAGTTCATAGTTAAATTCTAGCTTTTGATTCTTTTCATGGTGGACTAAAGGGATGTACGTAGGTTGACATAAACAAGTCCCTACATGTACTGGTTTATTTCTGAGAAAACTAGAACAGATGCCTTAATCTAATACATATGAAATACTGAAATTCCAAGGCCAAAACAATTAGATAGAGGCATCTAAAACATTAGATAGAGACAAGAACTTTCTAAACAGACTCCAATAACTGAGGAAAAACACCCAAGAATTAACATATGACATTAGATGATATTCAAGTGTTTCTGCACAACAAAAGAATTAATCAATAGAGTGAACAGATAGCCCTCAGAATTGGAGAAATATTATAAGAGCTATATTTCAGTCAGGAGGGTTCTGTCTAGAAAATATAATAAACTGCAAACAAACAAACACTAAATATAATCAAACTGCTAATCAACAAATGAGATAAAGAAAAAGACAGACTTCTCTTAAAAGAACAAATACAAATGGGAATAAATATAATTTAAGCATTCAACATCTTAACTATCAGGAAATTCAAATTAAGGCTACTTTGATAATCCACCTCAACTCAGAATAATAATCATCAAAAATCAAGCAACCAACCAATCAAACAAACAAACATCAAGGATTACAAACCAAAGAGGCAAAAATAGTGGTGAGAATCTAGGAAAAGAGGGCGGTTATTCATTGGTGGAACTATTCTGCAAATCACTATGGAAACTTCAAAATAAATTAAAAA
>NW_022196914.1:49421202-49424620 GCF_008632895.1 Mastomys coucha
AAAAGAATTACCGTATATACGTATTTGCTTTCCACTGTTGTAATAAGCTTCATGATCAGAAGCAACTTAGAGAGGAAAGTTTTTATTTGACTTCCAAGTTATAGTCTACCATTGAAAGACTCCAAAGCTAGAACTCAAAGCATAAATTGAAGGCCAGGAACAGAACAGCAAAACAATGGTCTCATACCTGGTTGCTTTTTCTGGCTTGATCAATGATCTTTCTTTACACTGGCCAGGCCCACCTACCCAGGAATGGTACTTTCAAAAGTATACTGGGTTTCTGGACATCAATTAGAAGTTAAGAAAATACCCCAGCATATGCCTGAAGGTCAATCTGGTGAAGACCTCCATTGATGTTTCCACTTTCCAAATGTATCAAGTTGACAGCCAGTGTCAACTATCACACTAAATGACCTAGCTATATCTTCCAAGCATATGCGTAAAATTCTCCATATTCGTTTTCATTGACACCTGCCCATATATATTTTTTTAGTTCAGAGTAGTATGGAAATGGAATTAGACTTGATGTCCTTCAACAATTGGAAAAATGAATTGTAGTTCCTAAACACAATAGCATTATTTTTAGCCATATAGAAAATGAAATTATGAAAAATTTCAAAAAATTAATCATTTTAGAAAGTATTAAATTAAGCAAGATAATTCAAACTCAGAATAATACATGTTCTCTCTTATATGAGAACATATATATGCATTGTTTATAGTGTGTGTGTGTGTGTGTGTGTGTGTGTGTTTGTGTGTGTGTATAAAAGCCATGAATCTATAGAGGTGATAAATGATGCTGTTTATCAGGGAGCACAGCATTATACATGTACCATGAAATTAGACAGGAGGCTATTGTGTGTTCCAAGGGTCCCGAGGTATGGATATTAAAAGGAGAAAAATACAAAAAAAATATTGAGGATACCACAGGTAAATCAATACAGTGTCGAGTATAAAATTTAAATTTATTTTAATTAAAATACTGTATACTTATACTGATTGAGCAGTATAATAGTGCTGTTCTGGAATTCATGAGTTTTACCCTTTATTTCAAAATGACATGAAAGGCAAAATGTGGTATCCATTATTCTAAGACTGTATTGGTCAAACATGAATTACCTAATTTGTGTCTTAGGATACATAAACATGGGGCAGGGAATCTTTTAGTTACAAATCAATTTTGTTAACATTATTAAAATAAAAGATGTTTCACAGGAAGAAGGTTTAAGTATAATATTGCAAAAACCAGGCTGATGGTATAGTTTATTAAAATTTTTACTGATAAAACATGAATATTTTGTATTATGTTTAGTATATTCTTTAGTTAATGAACTTAATAAATAATACATATAATTCATATTTTATAATGTTTCTAATTGAATCTGACACTTTTTATTAAAGATTTATTTATTACAATATGTAAGTATACTTCAGACACAGCAGAAGAGAGTGTCAGATCTCATTATGGATGGTTGTGAGCCACCATGTGGTTGCTGGGATTTGAACTCAGTACCTTCAGAAGAGCAGTCAGTGCTCTTACCCGCTGAGCCATCTGTCCAGCCCTGACACTTTTTTATAAACATTATTTTCCACAAGAGAAACAGTAGAATCTATCCAAGTATGTTACAATTAAAATATTATTATATATACTATTATATAACACTTAAATATGTTATGCTATAGTCATAAGACTGAGCACTTATTCATTATGTCTATACTCTGTAAATATAATACAACCACTCTGTTGGATATGCTTCAAAATAAAAAAAAAAATGTGCCAGTACGTTGATTCAGAGATTAAAGGCTCTTGTTGCTAACTGAGAACCTGTGTTCAGTCTCTGGGATACATGGACTGAGAAGAACTTTACCTGAAAGTTGTCTTCTGACTTTAACATATGCACCATTGATGATTCTCCAAGTCCTGCTCAGATCTCTGCTGTTGGGTGCTGTGAGGGGACCTCGGGGAATCTCTGAAATCAAGACATGAACTGAGCAACTGCTAGATCCTTGGACTTCCATTCACAACTGCTCCTAACCATTGTTGGAAGTTGGAATATAGATTAAAATTTGGCGAAGAGATTACAACCCACATTGAAGGATTCCTTGTACTTGGGACGCAGGCAGCCAGTCCCATAACACCCAGAGGAAGCTCTACTCCCAGTCGCTCTACCACGCCCAGGATCAGAGGTGAGGAGGACACAACATCTATCCCAACACCAGGAGTAACTAGGACCAGGGGGACCCAGGCACACAGGAACTCCACTAGCCCAGTGGCTCAGGTTGCTTCTGGTCTGTCTGGGCCAGCCGGTGCCCTGCGCAGACCTTGGGTGCAAACTCTTTAGCAAGTCCTATAACACCCAGAGGACCCTCCACTCACAAGTGCTCTAAAAAGTCCAGTATCACAGGATCCCAGAATCCCAGGTTCACAGACACAGCTTGACTCTGAGGAGTTCTGACACAACCAGGATCATAGGAAGGACAGGCTCCTGTCAGATTTAACAAGGACAGGTAGCACTAGAGATAACCAGATGGTGCAGGACAAGTGTAAGAGCATAAGTAACACAAACCAAGGTTAGTTGGCATCATCAGAACCCAATTCTCCCACCATAGCAAGTCCTGGACATACTATCACACCAGAAAAGGAACATTTAGATATAAAATCACTTCTCATGATAATGATACAGGACTTTAAGAAAGACATAAATACCAACCTCAAGGAAATACAGGAGAACACAGGTAAACAGCTAGAAGCCCTTCAAGAGGAAACACAAAAATCCCTTAAAGAACTACAGGAAAACACAATCAGACAGGTGAAGGAAATGAGGAAAACCATTCAGAATCTAAAAATGGAAATAGAAACAATAAAGACATCAGAAAAAGAGATAACCCTGGGGACAGAAAACCTAGGAAAGAAATCAAGAGTTGTAGATGCAAGCATCACCAACAAAATACAAGAGACAGAAGAGAGAATCTCAGGGGCAGAAGACACTATAGAAAACATTGACACAACAGTCAAAGAAAATGCAAAAAGCCAAAAGATCATAACCCAAAACATCCAGGAAATCCAGGACGCAATGACAAGACCAAACCTAAGGAAAATAGGTATAGAAGAGAGTGAAGACTCCCAATGTAATGGGCCAGTAAATATCTTCAACAAAATTATAGAAGAAAACTTCCCTAACCTAAAGAAAGAGATGCCTATGAACATACAAGAAGCCTATAGAACTCCAAATAGACTGGACCAGAAAAGAAATTCCTCCCGTCACATAATACTCAAAACACCAAATGCACTAAACATAGAAAGAATTTTAAAAGCAGTAAGGGAAAAAGGTCAAGTAACATATAAAGGAAGACCTACCAGAATTATACCAGACTTCTCACCAGAGACTATGAAAGCTAGAAGATCCTGGGCAGATGT
>NW_022196914.1:49424953-49447111 GCF_008632895.1 Mastomys coucha
TGGAGAAATAGGTCCAATATTGTACAATCTATATACCCTTTCAGCTTGTTTGTTTGTGACAGTGTCTGCCTGTGTACAACATAATGGTCTTGAAATCTTGCTTCTCCTACCTCAGCCTCTCTATTAGTATTATTGTTTATTTCATGTTTTTACTCTATACTATGGTTTTCAGAACAGCTTATATATTTCAAAAGTATTTATATACCCAAAAGAAACATAGGCGATTAACTAGGGAGGTTGCTTATAAGAGAACAACAAAGAGTGAGTCTGAATGCTTTGCTTGATGTTTGTAACTCTTGTGTCAAGTTTGAAGAAAAGGACTTTATAAGTTACTCTTTCTCTGAGATGAATGCTTTTCCAAATTATCACAGCTGATGAACCAGATTCTTACCCTCACCTAATGTCTGTGCCACCCTCCAAGCAGAACCATTGTTCATTGAAACAGTTGGTGAATGACTTTATGGATAGACCATATTAATACATACACCATTTCTTAGATGCATATAACCTGTTCTCTGTGGGCTGAGAATAAAGTCATTGTAATAATCACATCTATATTTTTAAAATTTTGTGACTATTCAGGAAATAGTAGAATCTCTTGCCTCTTATACACATTCAATGTTTTCTCAAAAAAACATTGAATTCAAATTTTGACCGAAATGTTTAAGTCTATAATTTTTTATAAATATTCTACAAACATAAATATATAGTATTATTTTAGAGTACTTGACAGAGAAATCAAATATTAAATTTAACAATAAACAGAATATTAATATGATGAGCCTTATGTTTAGATAAAATGATTTTTTCACTGTTTACATGGAACATATAAGTAAAATGATATATCTTCTTAATTGTGGCAAAAGTATGTGATATTTTCTAGAAATCCCATTAATATATTGTAAAAAGTTGTGATTGGGTTTTTAATCTACAATCAATGAATTAATTTCTTCTTTCAATTTTAATCCTTAGTTTTTTACTGGTTTTACTATTTATGTCTTTCTCTTTGCATTTTCCATGTAATTTCTACAGATGTGTGGAACACATATCTGAGCAAAGCAAAATAAGAATACTGGACCAGATTCAAGGTTCTTCTAGAAAATATATGATTTGTATCACTGTCATTAGAAAAAATTATACTTAAAGCACTCCATTTGATGAACTTCTAGGAGATTTTACTAAGTTCACCAAGTTGAAAACAATAGAATAAAATTAGATATATATTTTTTAAAGAAAAAAAACATATGCATCATTCTGACATGAATGAATATGGATGCACACCTATGAACAAAAACAAATAAGTAAATAAATGTATTAATATAATGTAAAGATATTGTATAAGTTAATATTCTGTGATTTTTAATCTTTTATATATGTTATATATAATACATATTATGAAGAATTTTATGTGTTCTGAGTCTTTAATATAATTTCTTAAACAATGTATTAGAGAAGCATTTTTAGTTGTTAACTTAGAAGATTTGACCAATGTGCTTTTATTTTTCTAATGCAAACACTAACTCACTATCACAGTAGAGTTCTTTCCAACATACTCAACCCCTTAATCTCAGCCAGCATTAACATTTTATGTCTAATGATTCTGTGGTTTGCCTAAGTGGATGCTGTCACTAAGTTATGTGCCAATACTGCTGATCATTCCATTACATTGTATGATTTTTTTTTTTGGGTTCTTTGTTTCTTTGTTTTCAACGCATTTGCTTTATAGATTAGGTCATTTGTACAGACTTAAGGAAATGAACTGAGGTTGAACTGAGCAGTCTCCTAGACAGAAATAAATTCAATGAACAGGGATATCTGATGGTATCAGTCCTCACTACTTTTCAAGTCACATTCAGTATTTGGATATTGTGACCATGGGAAGTTCAGGCACAGTCAACAGACCATTTTAGGTCCCTGGAGTTTCAGACAACATTAATAATTCTTACTATATGATAATTCATCCTTTTCATATTCAATTTGTCAAATATTATGACTATATTAATTCCATTGAACATGAGTAAGTATTAGAGATATCTTTTAGAAACTTCTCACGTGCTTTTTCCCTTCAAATTTCTCTTTCTTTTGGCTATCAGTAATTTTAGTATACCTTTGAGTTAGCTTTCTACCTCACATTACCTGGGTAATAATATTACTAAAACTCAATAAATTTATCCACTGTGTTGCATTTTCTCATCTCTATCGTAGGATAAATTTCTAAATTTACTTATTCCCAATTATAAATCCCCTAAGAAATTAATATAAAACCATTGCCCTTGAAATAAGGATAATGCTCTGTATTAAAAAGCAAGACTGCAAATTACTTTAGGACGTATTTGATTACTATTGGCTCTAGATTCTAGTGTGAAAGTCAGTTGAGAGTAGGAGGGAATAACTACAAACTATTATGGAAACTAATTCCAACTAATTAAGTGCATAGATATGGTTTGAAGTTCCTCGATGTGGATGGAAGAAAGATTGACTGGATAAGCAAATGTATGAACATCACTTAGCTATTTGCTAAGAAAACATATCTTTACTAAAGTCTTTAATATTATATATGCTATACAAATGACTTGACTTTATAGCTTTCCATGGTTTGTGGTTATTTTTGCAAAAATCAAATTTTTAGTCAGTAACAAATGCTAATTGAAAGGTATTCAAAATTAAATGGTCATTAGAATACCCTTTGTCTTTTAAATATACTTTTTGTCCTTTCTTGCTCCAAGATAGGAATTTAGATATAGACATTGAAATAATATATTTAAATATATATATTTGTTTGAGATATAAATAAATACAAGAATTAATTTAAAATGTCAAGCTAAACTAGAGGAGTTTTTGTTTTTCTTTTTCTTTCTTTCTTTTCTTTCTTTCTTTTTTTTTTCTTTTTTTTTTTTTTTTTTTTTGAGACATGGTTTCTCTGTGTAGTCCTGGCTGTTCTGGAACTCACTCTGTAGACCAGACTGGCCTCGAACTCAGAAATTTGCCTCTGCCTCCCAAGTGCTGGGATTAAAGGCATGTCCCACCAGTGTCTGGCCCGGAGTTTTTCATTTGATGTTTATTTTCTGTGCAAATTTTGTGTGCACTGGGACTCACTGTAGCTCAAATGCTCTGCAATCCCTCTGGTGTACAATGGACCTCACCCCCTAGATTGTCTGAGGCTTTTTAGGAAGACCTTGGTGTCTTTGTTGTACTTAAAGGGGTTTGCATTCCCATAGGAAGAACAACAATATCAACCAACCAACCCCCCCAGAACTCCCAGGAACTAAACCACCAACCAAAGAGTATACATGGAGAGATCCATGGCTCCAGATATATATGTAGCAGAGGATGGCCTTGTCTGGCATCAATAGAAGGAGAGGCCATTGGTCCTATGAAGGCTCTTTCCCCAGTATAGGGAAATGACAGGGCTGTGAAGTAGGAGTGGTAGTCGGGAGGGGGAGCACCCTCAGGAAGTATGGGGAGGGGGGATGGGATAGGTGGATTCCAGAGGGGAACCTGGGAAAGGTGATAACATTTGAAATGTAAATACATAAAATATCCAATAAAAAATAAGCTTTTAAAACAGGGAAAAAACAGAAAAAAAAGAAAGCTAGCTGTAAAAGAAAGAAAAGTAAGAAGATAGTAAGTGAAATTCTTATATGCTAATTCCTGTTCTTATTGGGCCAACCACTGAAAACAAAATCAAAGCAAGTTAAACTTTTCTTTAAATTTGTTCTTTAAATTCTTCCAAAAAACAACCCCCTAAGCAATATAATCTACAGTACATTATGACTGAATATAAATCTGAGAGTTTTTCCTTTCTTTGTCTTCTAATGCAGGCACATCACACTTACACTTGCCATCAGTTAGGCATGAGTGATTATGTGTAAACATTACCACCAACATCAGTCCCTCACTGCATGGAATAAAAAATATTTTTAAACATTAGTACATATGATCACATGTGAAATAGTCAACTGCATAGTTAATTAGACACTTATAAGCATACTTCTCACAAAGTTAGCTGGATTTGTGTCATAGTAAACAAATTTTTTCTAAGTGACTATGAGTTGATCAATATCACTCTAAAACAATACACAAAAGAATAATAACTCTTCACTTTATATTCCCTAATGTGGTTTCTTACTTGATGTGAGGTCATATTGACTACAGAACTGTTTATGATACATAAACTATCTAAGTACAAAAGCTCGCTTAAAGTACACAAAGATTGAAAGGACAAAAAGATATAAAAGAATTTTTCAAAACACAAAAAGAAAGGAGCGTGACCCTGTAGGAGGACCAGGAGTTTCAATTAACGTGAACTGTAGAGATCTCTCAAACACTGGACCACCAACTAGGCAGCATACACCAGCTGATATGAGGCCCCCAACTCATATACAGCAGAGGATTGCTGGGTCTGGGTTCAGTTAGAGAAGGGGCACCTAACTCTCAAAAGACTGGAGACTCCAGGGAGTTTGGAGGTTGGGTTCAGAAGTGGGTGGGTAGCAGGGATCTCCTCCTCATGGAGATGGGGGTGGAGAGGAGGTATGGGATGTAGAACAGTCAGAGGGTGGACCAGGGAGTGGGGAATAAAATCTGGAGCGTAAAAATAAACAAATAAATAAATAAATAAATAAGAAAAAAAAACACAAAAAGGAGCAAAGTCCAATATAGAAGTTTATGTGTTTTACATCAGAGGATATCAGATTAATGTAAAAATATTACTTCACAGTTTGTCCCTGAAGAAGAAAAGCAGGAAGAGTATTCAGGAGTGATAAGCCAGAAAAGAAGTCTTCCAGAGAATTTCTACTACCTCTTCTACCTACTTCACCACTTTTTGAACATATGTGCAGCTAGTACCCTAGGGAAAAATGATCCACTGCAAAATCAAAGGAGCAGGTTTATCATATTGATGCATGTCACTGAGTTCTGGGAACCAGAATTTATATATACTTCTGGCCTCAGGTCCCTCAGATATATATATATATTTTTTTTTACAAGAAACACTGAAAACTGATTAGGGTTAACCTGAACAGTATGCCAACGGAACAGTACAAGATATAGTTTTTCTCATCTGAATTCATGTTCAGTATGGCTCACTGGTTCCACAGGACCATCAAGTATACATAGTTTCTCTTTCTTCAGTTAGTGAACTGAGTTTAACTTTAAATTTAATATTTCCTTCTTCTTAATAATGTACAAACACGTCATTGCAAATATGTTAGTGTCCAAATATAAGACAGATTAAATTAGAAAGTGAATTTTAATTAGTTTTTCTTTAAAGAAAATATCAATTTTGTTTTTAAGGTTTTTTGATAAACCACTATGTTTCTATAGGTTTCCTTGTCAATATATAAAGGAAAGAAAAGAAAATGAATAAGCATGATATACTTACAGGTACTCTCTGGTAAGAGAAAATGAGGACATTTCTCTACCAATAACTTCTCCCTATGTGAACATCAGAAAACCTCTCATTACACAGTGTTATTGGCGAACTGTGGCAGATTTAGCCTTTTGTATCTGAGGGTTCCAGCCTGGAGGTTCAACCAATATCAGATAGAAAGTAATTTCCTTCTACATGGAACAAGAAGACATTTTTATTCTTGACATTGTTTCATAAGCAGCATTGTATAACAACTATGCGCATATAAATAGTGATACACTGGATATTATATGAAATCCAACAATCACTTGAAGTTCAGTGACTACTGGATATCATTATATGAAGACACTATGCCATTTTATATCTGAGACTTGAGGGCCTGGAACAAACCTGGTGCATAGTAAGAGACATCCTTATTTGTGCACCTAGAAAAATGACTGTAATGCTGAGTGATGGTGGTGCACACCTTTAATCTTAGCACTAGGGAGGCAGAGGCAGGTGGGTTTCTGAGTTCGAGGCCAGCCTGGTCTACAGAATGAATTCTAGGACGGCCAGGGCTATTCAGAGAAACCCTGTCTCAGGAAAAATAAAAGGAAAGAAGGAAAGAAAAAAATGACTGTGGCCAACAAGAGAGCAGATCTTAAGCCAAATCTAGTGTCTTTTTTCTCCAATTATTTTCAATAATACAGACACCTAATAAATCTTGAATAAGAAGAGCCACAATATAAATTTCATCTGTATTCATTTTTTCTTTCCTTACTGTTTTTTCCTCCTTCTAAATTTTGTAATACTTCCACCTACTGGACCTGTGGCTTTCTCTAGTTAATCAATCTTTGATAGGCTATAGCCATAATTCTTAAAATGTAATATTCAAAATAGCCATCTGCATAGATTTTTGAAAAATGCAATAGCCTTTGGTAATACTCAAAATTCATATTCAAATTCAATAGATGTGTAAAATGTTGCACCATTTTAATAAATATCCAGGGAGTGTTTGCTATGCTTGATGAATGAATCATACTTAGTTATATCCTGAATTCCTGATATTTTTTCCTGTTTGTTTTCCTAGTATCACACACATTTCAATGTTTCTAGGAGCTGATTTGAGCAACAATTATTTTATTGGTTGTTTTGCTTGGTGCCTATGTATTCATTTCCAAAACCTAACACCTTTATTAGCCACCAATGTCATCATTTAAGAGGCCAATGGATGAGTAAGTGTTATGTGGATAGTACAGCAGCACTTGCTGTCACCGCACTCCTTGGAAATATTATGTGGGCTACTGATACCAACTTTTAGGGTTACTTCTATTTTTGGACTTGAGTTAATACTTTTTGATGTTTTGCTCAGTGATATAATTAACTTACACATACGTCTTTCTATACAATCTAATAACTACTAGTTAGTTAAATAAAGTGATATCAGTACTTAGTTTTGTGTATGTGCCTTGGTGAATATGTGTATATTAAAAGTAAGGGAACTACTTGATGCCGTCTAAATACTATGAGAAAGCAAGAGAGATGTTTTATAGAAATAAAACCCTATGTAATACTCTGCTTCTGGTAATTCTAGATTGTCTACTTGTAAATATGCTTTAAGGTATACCTAGGAAGTTGGGGAAACATTGCTTTCAAAATCAAACAAAATTCAACAACAACAATAACCAATTTATACTTGCCTTTTTGGGACTTCCTGGAGTCTTCAAAATGTTTTGGCTTATACACTTACAACAGAATTAAAATATTGGCAATTCTACTAGTTTACCTCTAGATAACATTTCCTTTTGTACTCTATACAAGGATGCTCCCACTTTTCTATTTTTATACGCCTGCATCATAGGAGGCGTTAAGGACTTCCTCCAGAAGGACTTATCACCTTAGTCCCAATGTTAAATTTAGTTTCATTTCATTTCTACTTATGCTTAAGCCCAGTTGAGATTATCAGGAATTTGGTCAGTGCTCATTTCATGCCCCAATTTGTAAATGGTAGTGAATAAATTTCAATAAACTCTTTGTTATTTGCTTTTCTTCTTTTTCTGAGAAGACACCAAATAGCTTTTACTGGCCAATAAGGGAAAATGAAAGAGTATAGTTTTAGAAACAAACTGGTGTCATCTCGAACTCATAGACAGGTTTTAGACAAAATTTGGAGTTGGAACCTTTGTAAATGAACTAATCTTCAATTATTGGTTTTCTTGAATTAAATGAGTTCACACATGCAAAATGAATAGCCCCAAGCATGTTTCCTTTTCTCCCTTTCCATCTGCAGATATTGGTAATGGTCCATCTAACTCAGCATTTCTTCAGCCCTCTGACATTTTCCTACCTTCCAAGGAATTAGAAAGCTACCAACTGCTTTCTTCTGTGAATGTGTTCTGATATGTTTTGGACATGGTCAAGCAGCAAACGGCTTTTTAAGCATTTTATTTTATTTTATGCAGGCCAGCAATGTTTGCTCTCTCTATTTCTTTATTTGCCAAGGAGGAGAGCCAAAATGGGAGAGGAAAGTGCTGTAGGGATACAAAGTAAGCTTGTTTCTAGTGTAACCTGTGGAGTTGGAACTTTACTGGAAAGAGGAGAGGACATTTCCAGGCTACACAGGATACATTGATTAACTAATCTACTGGGAACAAAGCTACTCTATAAGCCATTCAGTTTAATATATTTTATTTTATTTTAAAACATCAAGCTTCAAGTGAAGTAGTATTAATTTTTGATATATTACTCAATGGTAATATTCTAGGGAAATCGCTCTTATGCAGAAAACAAACATACCTTCATACAGAGTCAATAGACAAATAGGAAAATTGTATGAGACATTGTGAAACCACTCATGTGAACTGTATTTTTCACTCTTGTTACAATTGTTGATTTTCCTCCTAGCATACACACAAGAGTAGGCTATTTCTTTGAAGTCTTACTGCTCTCAAATACCTCCATATACAACGCAGGAATCAGCATGAATCACATTTTAATGAGTTATAGTTTACATTACCACATAGCTATATTATATAGCAATATTTCTATCCTGTTACAAATTAGTACCATTTAAAAGGATTCTAAGTAATTAGTTTGACAAGAAGCCCAGAAGTTGACACATAGGTTGTGAAACACTGAAGTATGATTTTTTTTTATGATATTATGGTCTCTGTGGTTAAACTATCCATATTTATCTCTATGTAGGCTGCAGAATACATAAAAAAATTACCTGAGGTCATCCTTTGAAATGTTCATCCATCAATCTGAGTGTTGCAGTTCATATCTATAATTACTACACTTGATGCAGGGGCTTTGGAAGTATTATCACTTTAAGTCTGTGCGTTCAAGGCCAACTTACACTACATAGAAGTCCAGGTCAGCCTTGGATAGAAAATGAGAAATTAATTCAACAAACAAATATCTATCATTACTGAATCTTGAGGTATATATATATGATACATGTGAATGACTGAATGTATATGTTTGAGTGTTTGAGGGACAAGAGCACATAGGGGAATGATGACAGGCAGTACATTAACACAAGGTTTGCTTAGAGTCTCATTCATGTTTAAAAATATTCAATGCAATTTTGAATCAGTGTGATTCAATAATCATGTTCTACCACACAGGACAAAAATTTCTCTTGACAATGACTTTTAATTGAATAGAAAACAGAAAAGAAATTATTTACATGTATATAACATAAATTTTGAAAATCTATAAAATTATATGAAATAATTAGCATCACTTAGGACAAGAAAATGGTTCCCTATAAGAAATACATCCATTAAATGATGTGTATATCTATTTAAATGTTCTCGAATTAATTATATATAAATTCTATTGGACAATAAAAATCTCTAGTTTATGTCAAAATGATTAGTCATTTGCTTGTAATGATTATTTGAAAATAGGAAAATATTAATGTTTATTTTTTCCTCTCTTTCTCCCCTCCCTTTCCCCTACCATGACCCATTCCATGCTCTTTTTCTGTTTACTCCATTTCCTTCCTTCTATTATGGCATCAGATGAAGAAAAGCCTACTTCAGCAGGTAAAGTTCCTAATGACAAGTATTCGTTTTCCTATTTTATCTAATACCTTACTAATGAGAATTTGAATTGAGGATATGACTCAGTTGTACAGTACTTGCTTAGCTTCAATCTGCTGGAGCATCCACAGCTTCCTCAAATGATTTTTAGGTCAAGGATAATGGTAAACACCTCCTCTAATTCCAGCTCCTAGGAGCCTGGTATAAGACATCATATATCTATAAGACTTTCTGGACAGCCTGCATTGCTTCATAATATATTATATTAATAACAATGTTCTGTCTTAAAGAAAACAAATGAAAAATCAAAAAAATGACAGGTCGAGTTTTGAACTATATTTTCTTTAAGTTACAACCAGAAAATTAGCAATTTTGTTTGCATTTTATTTCATAGGCAGGCTATACTAAGCTAGTTTGAATGACATTATCTCAGAAAATTGAGTGAAAAAAATAAGTTCAAATGAACTAACAGGAAACCATATCAATGTCAATGTTAAAAAATATGGAAACAGAAATTTAGGGTTTTGAGAAAATGCTTAAAAACAATGAAGGTTAAATATTTAAGTTAAATTTTAAAAAAGAAAATTATAAACTTCTGGAATACTTTATATATGGTAATATATTGAATTATCAAATATACTACAATATTAGGCATAATATTTAAGTTTAAGGATATAAGTTATTTGGTTGTCTAAGTCACATATTTAAAAATTTTAATTCCCATAATTTTACTGTAATGGTCTTTCAACCTCATAACATCACTTTGTTTTCATCCAACTGACTGTCATTTTTAAGTACAAAATAAGTCTTAAAGTAACTATCACTGGAAGTGCCAATGTCAGCATTGTTAGAAATTGCAACAAAATATGGGCTTCTCAGTATGTTCCCTGAAGTGTGAGGCAGACCAAAAAGAAATAGTAGAGTAGAGAACATAATTCCATAGACGGAGAACATCTTACTTGATTATTAACCAAACACCAGAACCACAGACCAGCCACATGGAGAGAAGGATGAAGGCCTGAGATGAAGGCATTAGAGGCTGTGAAGAGGAAAGGATTGATGAAGTCTGTACTAGACAGTTTTCTCCTAAGTCAAGGAGGGGAGCATTTAGGGCTGAGAAATAGTAGGAGGAAATGATTTTCAAACCTAAAAGGAACTTCAGTGGATTGCATGGCAGAGATAATTGTAGCTGTGTGTTTAACCTTAACTATCCACATGATTTGACTGAAGAAATGCCAAGAGTCAGCAAAACACACTACTGAGTGAGGATGCTTCCACAATGTCTCATCAAAGCAGGAAGAGGCTGTTGGTTAGCTCCAGTCAGCAAGCAGGAGACTGAATGGAATGCACATGTAGGAGAGGGTCTCTGTTCTCTTGACATGAGACGAGCCTCTCTAGCACATGGTCCTGCTATTATAGACAAACTTCTGCAACAAAAAGAATAAATAATTGTCTTTATAATTTTTTAAATATGAAATGTATCATGATGCAAAGTCAGGTTAACACAATGATTCTGTTGGTGCTTTCATATCAAACGCAGCCAGTACAATTCATAAACGATTTTCTTCAATTGTCATGGCCTCATGATTTCTCCTTTGGTGTTAACCCAGGGAATGATTATTCCGTAACAATAGAGAAAAAGATCAAAATAACCTGGACTATGGCAAAATAATTAATGTATAAGTTTCTTTGGTAAATCTCAATGAAACATGAAAATTATATCACATAATATAAACTGTCCTAAAAATCCCATTGGAAATTCAAAAAAGCCCATAACTTATTGTTTCAATTTTATACCATCCTACTGCTCTATACTAATTTGGATGAGGGAAAACACTTTGCTATTTTTTCTACTCCAACTGGCATTGTGAACTCTTTCTGAAGCTCATAAAATTCATGACTGAGTAGCAGATTCATAGATTGCTGAGCCTCTGCTAATTTATAACTTTTTCCCTTAACTTTAAATTTTTGATGTTTAAAAGTTTTTATAAAGATGACTTCTGTATTAGCCAGGGTTTCTATTCCTGCACAATATCATGACCAAGAAACAAGTTGGGGAGGAAAGACTTTATTCAGCTTACACTTCCACATGGCTGTTCATCACCAAAGGAAGTCAGGACTGGAACTCAAGCAGGTCAGGAAGCAGGAACTGATGCAGAGGCCATGGAGGGATGCTCTTTACTGGCTTGCTTCTCCTGGCTTGCTCAGCCTGCTCTCTTATAGAGCTCAAGACCTCCAGCCCAGGGATGGCACCACCCACAAGGAGCCTTACCCCCTTGATCACTAATTGAGAAAATGCCCCACAGCTGGACCTCATGGAGGCACTTCCCCAACTGAAGCTCCCTTCTGTGATAACTCCAGCCTGTGTCAAGTTGACACACAAAACTGGCCAGTACAACTTCTTATTCCCAAACCACAATTTTATTTATCTTTGTATATTAATGTTTATCTAGTCCTCTAATTTTTAAGGCAAGTTAAGTCGAATTTCTGCTGACATATCACACTTTGATAATGTTATCTGCCAAGCTTGCTGCTCCATTAGAAAATAAATCTCTCCCTGAGTCATAAGGATTAATTATAAGTAGGAGTTTGTTATATTTAAGTGATGTATTGCTTATTTAGTTAGAATATGTTCTTGTGAAGACAAGTGAAACTATACATGTTTTCCCTATGTATGATGAATTTACTTTAGAATTATCTGTATATTATAGACTTTATAATTTACATGTATATATTTGTTTTCATGTATGTATATATGAAATGTATATACACTTTGCTTATATATGTATATATATTGTCCTTGTAGCAAGTTTTTAATACAAAGTTTCATGTTGTCTGTGGCATTCTTCATGTTTATTAGCTCTGTAGTTGGCCATCCTCTAAAACTGGGACATAAAACTCTTGTCTGCATTACCTCTTTCCTTTCTACAACGCCAGACAGTGCCCCAGTAATCCCTATTCTACTCTCTGCATCTATGTATGCAAACACTACAACTGACGTGACATATGCAGCAGTAGAATTATCCATGCTGTTACAAATGTCAAAAATTATTTGCTTAAGGTTGAATTGTACTCCACTGTATATATTAATATATACGATAATTTCCTTTTCTACTTCTCTATGGACAGACACCAAGGTTGAGTCCATACCTTAACTATCATATCACGCTGCAGTGACTTGGCAATGCACATATCTTTATGAAATAGTGGTTATACATTCCATATACAACCAGATAAAAGTGCTTTGTCATGTGACAGTTTTATATGTATTAGTTTGTTAAAATTCTATAGTAACTTCAAGGTTCATTCTGAGGTATAATTAAAATGGTCTCGCAGCTCTTCCACTCAATAGCTTAAAAACCAATTCCAAATAGATTGAAATCTATAAATATAATGCCTGGACATCAAGTCCTAGAATAAATTGAGTAGACAAGTATTCTGGATTGTGGCCTGGAAATGATTGTTTGGGCATCACAATAAAGTTTGAAAAGCAAAAGAATTAAACAGTGTGAGCACATCCAATCCAAACCTTCACAGGATGAAACAATCCTGGCAATGAGATGGCAGGCCATGAAGGGAATATAAGACTTGAGACACATATACCTACTATGAATTTAATTTAATTCAGTAACAGATCCCAAGTGAACAGATTAAAAACTAGTCAAATGAATTTTATGGAAACTTCTCCAAAGCTGACAGAACCACAAAAAGTGAAAGGGGTTAATCACCAGGGATTGCAAAGGAAATACAAATCAGAATAAGAGTAGTTCACCATTTCAGGTGAGCTAGAGATGACTTTTATCAAAAGGCTATAAAATTTTTTTAATAATGATAACTATATTATGCTTTGTAAAACCTATATTCTCTGTTTATTTATAAGCTTAACATTTCCTAACTTAAATAAAATTCTGTGAATTTTGTATTAGGCTAATCAGGAGTCATGATAGTGACATACCTAGATTCAAACATTTGTACAAATTTCTTGCAAACTCTGTGATATTCACATTAGCAATGTCAGTATTTTCTGAATATTTTTAAAATATTTTTAAATTATAAGTTTAGCTATTTAAAAACACACTTTAGCACATATAGTTTACACACATATAAAAATATAGAATAATGTTTTCCTATATTAATATTGTAAGGTTGTAGTATTGTTCTATCAAATTAAAAGCTAGAAATAAAACAATGTATGCCTATAACAAAGCACAATGATTAGATATTTTTCTGTAAATTTTGAAATATTTCTTTAGCCCTACAAAACCATTACTTCTGTGTATGGTGATTTATTTTCTTTAAACTCTAACATTTATTTTAGATCTGGTTTTTATTTTCCTGTGGAGTTTAATTCTGCATGGCTGACTATTATCAATTATTCTAGAATTCATACATTTTAGAGAGAAATACTATATTATCCAACTGTTTCCTAATGAGCAAGAGTTGCCCCCTCATTTTTATCTTTTTCAGTTTATTTCCTTGGGGCCTGAGGCAGAGCTCTGTACTTTTATCCTTCTTTGTCTTGCATTTGTCATGAATTTTCTATAATCCTTTGTAGAGAAATACATATTTTCTCTCCATTGCCTGAAGAAGCTTCACTAATTATTTTATCAAGAATGGTCTTGTTCATAAATATATTCAAAACAGGCTTAAATACTAAAACCTAATTTATAAAAAACAAAGTTTATTTCTACATGTTGTAAAGCAAGAAAGAAGCAATTATTTCTAGATTCTCATAGAAATGAAAAAAGATCATTGTTTCTAAAGATTAATTTGACCAGAATTTCAAGGCACTAATACAAAGTATCATAGAATAATCTATTTTTAGTAATGCAATTTTTTATTGGTATAATCATGATTTTGATGTTTAGAAAAACAATTGCTATTTTCTTCCTTGTTATATGTATATGACATATTTTTCATATGTGATTAGGATAATCTTTGTAATAAACTAAGAATATGGTATCAGTAGGGATGTTTTGGATCCCCTGAAGCTAGAGTTATAGGCAACTTTGAGGTTCCATGTGGGTACTGGGAATTGAACCTGCATCTTCTATAAGAATAAACTGTTCCCTTAATCACTAAGCCATCTCTCCAGCTCCCTAGTATGGATTTTTTGAAAGATCATGTACTCTATAGTGCTGTATACAGAAATGTTTATGAATTATATCACCAAAGAACTAAAACTATATTTATAGCATAAATATTTGTACCTTCATGTACATATTTATAAATATATGCATCTATGTCATGTATCATCCTGCCTTCAAAACTTACAACTGGAACAAACACATAATATCTTATTGTCAAGTAAAATCTCTCAAGGTACTATGAAAACAATGCTTATTTTCTGGAATATGTGTATGTATCTCAAAATACATCCATTCAAGACCAGTCATATGTTGTGACATAGTTTTTAGTTAGAAGAACCAAAATTTCCTATTTGAAATTGTTTATGCCTTATTTGTTACATGTCTGCTAATCAGCTTTCTTTACGTCACATGCTATATAATTAGTAAACATTAGATAATATACCTATCCAATATTTATAAATAGGAGTATATATTCCATACCACAATCAAGACTTTTATTTCTTTTTAAATTTATTCTTCTCTCATTCAATACATACTGACTGTAGCATTCCTCCATTCATCCCAGTTCCTTCCCTGACTTACCTCCCTGACCCCCATATTCATTGTTTCTCCCTTTTCCTTAAGAAAAATATAGGCTTCATAGGGTTATCAACTTAACTTGGTTTATCAAGATGCAATAAGTCTAGGCACAAACTTGTATCAAGGCTGGATGAGGCAAACCGGTAGGAAGAAAAGGTTATCAAGAGCAGGCAAAGGAGTCAGAGGTGCCCTGCTGCCACTAAGGAGTCCCATAAAATCCCTAAGCTAAACAACTACAATGCATATGCATAATATCTAGCACAGAATTGTGTAGGTTCAATGATTGGCACTTCAGTTTATGCCCCGCTGTGAGCCCTGCTTAGTTGATTCTGTGAGCCATGCTGGAACCACCAGGTTCCTAATTTTTCCTCTTCTTCTCCAGAGTTTCCCAAGCTCACCTTAAAGTTTCGCTGTAGGGCTCTGCTTCTGTTTACATCATCTGCTAGAAGAGCCTCTCTGATGACAATTGGGCTAGACACCATCTATGATTATAGCAGAATATCATTAGGAATCATTTCATTGACTTTGCAACTTGTGTTTAGTTTAACACTAGGTCTCTGGATCATCTAGGTTCCATTTCCTGGCCATAAAGGTAGTGTGAGGCATTGGTTCCTCTTGTGGTTTGGGCCTAGAGTTAGACCAGTCATTGGTAGACCATTTCCACACGCTCTCAGCTACCAATGCCCAAGCACATCTTGCAGACAAGGCAAGCTAAAGCTTTTGTAGCTAGGTTGGTGCCCCAGTCCAACCACTAGAAACCTTGTTTGGTTACAGAAGATGGCAGGTTTACCATGCATATCTTCCATGACTTGTTAGGATCACCCTCATAGGCTCCAGGAGGTTTCCACGGCACTGGCTTTACAATTGCCTGCCAAATGTCCACAAATTCCATTCATCTCTCCCTGTACTTTCTCCCTCTGCTCTTCTTTCCCCTACTTGACTCCTTTTCTTGTTTCCACCCATACACAGTCCACTCACAAGATCAATTCTACTTCCTTCAAGGTAAAACAAAAAGACATTTTAAAGTATTAAATAAGGAAAAGTGGTTTATTAGTAATTCAATATATATTGGCCTTTCATTGTAAAACCATTGACTTATTAAATATTTCTTTTGCTAGTTAAATCTGTGACTAACCCTATACCATATATTTTAAATATTATTATAGAAATTAATGAATATATTGTATTACTATTATTGATATAGTTATATAAGATTGACATTTTAGTTTTTCCACTATTTCTAAATGTGACATGAAAAATAAAATGGCTAATTTCCTGGGAATATATGTGTACATGCATAAAAAAAGAAATTGTTTAACACCTAAGGCACATTGTTGAGTCATTATATTGAAAACAAGGGCTCAATGATGGACTAAATTCTTACATTGTCTTTTTCTCTTCAATTCATTTCTATACTGTATAATATAAATACATATATTTATATATGACATGAATATGTAACTTAAAATCTGTTTCCATCATAGTTGTAATCTATGTGTGACTTTAATGACTGAGGTTGTATGCACCCTTAGCTATGAAACACATAGGACAAGGAAATGATATTAATTCTTCCTAACTTACTTTTATTTTTATTGAACATATTTTATTTTATAAAATATATTCTAGTCATTGTCCTACCCCTACTCCTCTAAGATCTTTCTTATGTCCTACCCATTCAACCTTATGCTATTTCCTTCTCCCTTTCTCTGTCAAAATACAAACAATCAAAATATACATAGGTTAAAAACCTCAGGCATAAAAAATATCCATAAAAACAGAAAATCAGAAACCAAAATATACATGCAAAACACCAATATGACAAAACTATACCTAATAAAGCTATACAAGATGAAAGGATTTCAAAAATAACAATGAGTTTGTTCTGTACTCACCATCCAATCCTGGGCATGTAGTCTAGCCTGAAATATAGTAAGTATATCTAATGTAAATTTAGTGAAGAAGAGACTAATTTTTCTTTTGCTAGAGGATACCAACTGTCAATAACTCTTGGTTAGAAATAGAAACCCATGTCCACTTCCCTGCCTCAGTACTGGGATCCCATCTAACTTGAACCCATGATAGCCCTGTGTGTGCTTTCACAGTCCTTTTTGTGAGTTTTTATGTTCATCAGTCCTATAATTTCTAGAAAAAAAATTTCCTTGGAGTCATCCATCTTACAATCTTTCTGCCCCCTTTAACACAGAACTCCCTGAACCTTGACAGGAGGAATTTGAATATATCTGTTTCAGGATCATGTGCTCCAAAATCTTTCACTCTTTTCATATTGTCCAGTTTTAGGTCACTGCATTAGTTCCTATCTACTATAAGAGGAAGCTTCTCTGATGATGGCTGAGGGAGACTTTGATCTATATTTATAGCAGAATTTCATCAGAAGTATTTTTTTTTACTATGTTCTTTTAGCAGGATTTGGTTTTCCTCTAGGCTCTTGGCCTCTCCAGTCTTTGCTCTATGGCACCTGAGAAATGCCAGACATGAGTTCTATCTCAGGAAGGAGCTGTAATTCTAATGACTGTTGGTGGATAACCACTAATGCACAAGCATTTATCCAAAGCAAGTCACCATCGTAGGTCACCAGGTTTGTAGGTGGGTTGATGTTTACCTCCCTCCTCTGCTGGTGAGTCCAGTAAACACTGGTTAGTAGTAGTGTAGGCTCTAGATAATGACCAACTCTACTTCTCAGTGTTCAATGAGATATATAAATATGCCTTCCACAAATTAAGTTTGTACAGATAAACAGTAATCTTAGTAATAGCTTGATATGTTTGTGAATTTTCATTGTGTTCTTTTTAGGCAAAATGTTAGATGTAACCAATTCCTCAGGTTGGGATAACACTTGGAGACATAGAAGTCTAGTTAAGGGCTGGAGAGATGGCTCAGCCATTAAAGGCTGGGCTTACAACCAAAAATATAAGAAGTCTAGTTAATGCATGTATTCCCTCTTATTTGTTGACATTAAGCTTTTTTAATATATGTATGTATTTTAGGAAGCTTCATCAGAATCAGATTATGACATAGGCCCTCAAATGGCCCTTGGTTTAGTTGTCCTTCCTCACATATACCCAAGAGTGATATAGCTGAATCTTATGGAACCTCTATATGGACCTCAGGTTTGGGGTCAGAGAGATAGTAGAACAGTGTACGGTATGCCAGTAAGTGAATGCTTATGCAGCCAAGAGTAAACAGGGCAAAAGACTTAGGGGAGAACTGCCTAGAGTATATTGGCAGGTTGATTTTACAAAAGTTAAGCCAGGAAAATATGGTTACAAATACTTTCAAGTGTTTGTGGATACTTTCTCTGGATAGGTTGAGGCTTTCCCAACCAAACAGAAACAGATACTATGGTAACCAAGAAGATATTATAGAAAATTTCCTAAGGTTCGAAATGCCCAAGGTAATTATCAGACAATGGTCCTGCTTTTGTCTCTAAGGTAAGCCAGGAATTGGCAGAGATATTGAGGACTAATTGGAAGTTCCATTATATGTACCATCCCCAGAGATCAGGAGAGGTAGAGAAAATCAACAGAACCCTAAAAGAGACGTTAACTAAATTGCCCTTGGAGACTGGTACTGACTGGGTGGTGTTTCTTCACCTAGCCCTGTTTCTAGCCCAGAACATGCCCTACCATTTTAAACTAACCCCTTTTGAGACCCTGTACGGACCCCCCCCCACTCCCTTGATCCTGCTTTTGACAACCCCCACCCCAGAGTGACTTTCAAGCTGGCAAGAATCTTATGGCTTGATTGCAAGCTTTCCAGATCAGCCACCAGGAATTGTGTCCTAAACTTAGTGCCCTATATAACTCCAGAGGTTCCACATGAGTACCAAGTTAGAGATTGGATATATGTTTAGTGGATATATGCTGAAAACTTGGAAACAAAGTGGAAAGGGCCATTCCTGGTGTTGTTGACCACCCAGACCTCTGTTACAGTGGATGGAGTAACTGCCTGGGCTCATATAACTCATGTCAGACTAGCACCTGTGCCTGATGCTAACTGGATAGCAGCCAGACACCTGAGCAACTACCTTCTGCAAGGCCCGAGAAACCATGAGATGCCTATGGTGTATCTTTATTCTGGTGTTGAGATTCAGCAAACCCTAAAACCTTACCAAAGTGACTTGACAAGTAACTGTCAGCCACTGGGGATGTAGCTTGGTCCACTACAGAGGAACACCTGCCTGGACCTGGTGGCTGGACCTGTCTTCGATCTCTGTAAGATAGAGATGGGCCTTAACTCCTAGGATATCCCTACCCTAGAGACATATGGTGGAGGGATTATCTGAATGTGGGAGATGAAGGAATTGTAAATCTAAACAAAGTCCCAGAAGTGGCCTTGGAGGGTGGGGTATAGGACGCAGACACTCAAAGTTGAGGAATGTCCTTTGAGAAACACCCATATAATGTGTGCCCCCAAGATGGGAGAATCCAGCAGCAAGCCCATCAGTGTTGGGGGCCAACCACTTTTTCTGTGCTACCTAGGGATGTGAAACATCAGGAAGCACATACTGAGACCTTTCTGGGGGTAGTAAAGGATTCAATAGCCAAGGTGAGAGAAGGGCTAGCCAAGTAGAAGAGAGAAAAAGAACAAAGACAGGGTGAGTTCGAGTCTTGGTTTAACACCTCCCCATCATTAACCACCCTCATATTCACCTTGTTAGAACCCCTAATTGTTCTCCTGCTATTGTTGACCTTTGGACCCTGCATATTGAACAAGCTTATAATAAGCCTTCATAAAAGAGAGAACAGGAACAGGGCAGCTGATGGTCCTGTGCCAACAAAATGAGACACTAAGGACGGGACCTGAAGAATGTGAGTTAGGTACCCAAGACTCCTGAGCATAGCTCCAAGATTGGAGCTTGTACAAGTAAAAGGGGGGAATGAAGGGCTTTAAGGGCTTTTTCCAGTCTCATACCCTCCTTACATCTTCCTCCTCCTGCCTGGGGTCAAGGCTAGACAAAGTTCTATTCTCTACCCACAGAAACATTCCTGAGTAAAAATTTCTCAAACTGTACGAATAGTCATCTGATCCTCTGGAAAGACCCAGATAGAGTTCAAACGCATCTCATGCTTGCTAGCCAATAGAGTTTAAAGGGCAATATGCTTAGTCAGTAAGTTTGAAATGTAACCTTGCTGATGTAACCTGTGCCACTAAAAAGTATAAAAACTGTTTGCAGTAGCTATTTGGTTGTCACCTCGTCATTCACCTCGAGGGACTGATTAAGGGTTGACCCTGACTCGACAGAAAATAAACCTCTTGCTTTTGCAGGGTGGGGTGGGAAAGGTACCTCTATTCCCAGCTTTCTGAGGAACCACAATCCAGACTTCCATGGTGATTGCATAATTTGGCACCCCAGCCAACACCAAATGAATGTTCCCCTTACCCTACATCCTAGTCAGCATGTACTGTCTTTTTCTATATTGGTTTTCACCTTTCAGACTGGTGTAAGATGAAATATCAAAGTGAATTTGATTTTCCTAATGACTAAAGATACTGAATATTTTTTAAGTGCTTTTCAGCCACTTGTGATTCCTCTTTTGAAACTCTCTGCCTATTTCTGTTTCCATTAGAGTTATTTGTTTTCTTGGTATTTATTTATTTGGTTGCATGTTTATTTTAACACTTTATGTATTTTTAGATACTAAACTTTTACTAGATGTAAATGAAAGGTAAAGATCTTTTTTAATTTTGTAGCATGAGTTTGAATAATGGTGTAATTTGCCACGCAAAACCTTTTAGTTTCATAGGATTCTGATTGTTATTTGTTATTAGTGCATGTGCTATCCATGTCATGTTCTGAAAAGTGCCAGTAAGCTCAGGACCATTACTCACTTTTTACTATATCAAATCTAATGTATCTAGAGTTAGTTGAGTTTCAAATTCATTTGGAATTGAGTTTTGTGCAGTTGTCTATAGGTGATTCAACTTTGGCTTGATTTTGTTGATCAATGTGTCTGTTTTTATACCAATATCATGCCAGTTTTGTTATTATATTTGTTACTATAGTTCTGTATAAAACCTATTTCTCTTTTGGTAGTATGTTCTTTTTTTTTTTTGTTTTTTTTTTTTTTTTTTTTTTTTTTTTTTTTTTTTTTTTTTTTTTTTTTTTTTTTTGTTTTTTTTGAGACAGGGTTTCTCTCTGTAGCCCCGGCTGTCCGGGTACTCACTCTGTAGACCAGGCTGGCCTCGAACTCGGAAATCCGCCTGCCTCTGCCTCCCAAGTGCTAGGATTAAAGGCGTGCGCCACCACCGCCCGGCGGTAGTATGTTCTTGACTCAGAACTCCCTTCATGTGTGCAATAGTTTGTGTATGTCATGTTTTCATTGTTTTTCAATTCTACGTTTTTATTTCTTTTTGATTTCTGTTTTGACCCACTTTTCACTCAATATTGACTTCTTTGTTTTCCATGAATTTATATAGTTTTTGCTGCTTCTATTGTTGTTTATATCTAGCTTAAATCCATGGTGGATCCGATGTGTGTCATTGAAATTTTCTTATATCTGTTGAAACATGTTTTTGCCCAAGTATGGTGTCAATTTTGGAGAAAGTTACTTGAACTGCTGAGAACAACAACAACAACAACAACAACAAAAAAAAAACAAAAACAAACAAAAAAAACTGTATTCTTTGTGTTTGGCTGTAATGTTTTGTAGAACATTAAAAGTTAAACCTGATATGTCCATTTGATTTATGGTTTTAATCAACTCTAGCATTTTTCAGATTGTTCATTTGTTTGTTTATTGTCTAGATAACATATTTGTGGCTGTAAATAGGATATAGAAGTCACTATGTTTATGTGACCTTAACTGTAGTTGACTTTATTGTATATACTTGGTTATCCTTCTATTTGGTGCATAAATGTTTAGGATTATAACATGTTCTAGGTGCTGCTTTTCTCTAATGAGGATAGAGTGTCCTTTGTAATCTCTTCTAATTAGTAGTGGTTGAAGTCTACATTTCTAGATATTAAAATTGCTACATCAGTTTGCTTCATGTTTCAGTTTTAGGATATCTTTTAGCATCATTTTACCCTAAGTTAATGCTATCCTTGATAGTAAGACTTGTTTCTTAGATG
>NW_022196914.1:49447121-49500879 GCF_008632895.1 Mastomys coucha
ACCTATCATATTTTCTAATTCAATTTGTTAATCTGTGCTTTTTTGTGGAATTCAGACAATTATTATTAGTTATTAATCAACAGTATTTATTCCTGTTATTTTGTTGTGTTGGTATGAATTTTTCTCTCTCCATTGATTTACTGATTTGAGATTACTTATCCTTTGTGTCTTCTTGGATATGGTCACAGTCTTCAGACTTAAAATTTTTTCTACTATCTTCTAAAGTTCTGAATTGATAGATAGTGGTTGTTTTGTAATTGTTGCTTTCTCTAGAGGAAGGTATGCGATGAGAGCTATACCAAAGCCATATGAATATATGCCTTGGGCTAAGCCCAGAATATCTCTAACCCTAGGCCTCCGGCTGGAACCCTCTAGCCTCAGCGCAATCTAATCTTCTGCAACCCTGTATCTTACAGGTTTCATCTTCCAGCCTCCGTCTGGGCCTCCAAGATTTACTGCTAAATAAACTTACTCTTTCTATCTTTTTCTGAATTCTAGCTAGGTGGATCAATTCAGTTATTCTGGTTCAAATTCCTCTCCAAGCTGACTGAATCAAATTGGCTTCTTTCAGCTTCTGACTGAATTGTTCTACTTTTAAAAACTGCCTCTCAACATCATGTTCTGTTTTGAACACAGCAAACTAAACTACATCTCTCTCTTGGGACTGCTCTAAAGTGGCCTCTTTCTTTCCTATTCTTGTGAGGTTTGACCATATCCTATCTCTGAATAATTCTGTCAAATCTTTCTCTGATTCTTCACTTTGCCTGCCCCTCAATTAGATTCTATTGTTTTGTTTTGGTTTTTTTTTGTTTTGTTTTGTTTTGTTTTTTGTTTTTCGAGACAGGGTTTCTCTGTGTAGCCCGGGCTGTCCTGGAACTCACTCTGTAGACCAGGCTGCCCTCGAACTCAGAAATCCACCTGCCTCTGCCTCCCAAGTGCTGGGATCAAAGGCATGCGCCACCACCGCCCGGCTAGATTCTATTGTTTAGGATTAAAAGTAAATACTAAAGGCATGTCTGTGTAGATCACATAGACTTAGGTTTTTGGATGTGATCCCTTGCTAGAGTAGACATGTTGCTGGACTAAAATTCTTCTACATTGCTTAATACTTTTTATCATGGAATTTTTTGTTGTTGTTGTTGTTGACAAATTTGACTTATACTTTGGCTGAATATAGTAGTGTGGAATAGCACCTATGATGTTTCAGACTTTGTAAAACATCTACTCTGATCCTTTTTGTTTTCAGAGTGTCCAGTAAGAAAACAAATGTTAAGCTCATGGGCTTCTCTTTACATGCTACTTGATTTTTTTTCTCTTACAATTTTTTTTTTTTGTTTTTATTTTTGTTTTTTGTTTTTTTTTTTTTTTTTTTTTTGAGACAGGGTTTCTCTGTGTCGCCTTGGCTGTCTTGGAACTCACTCTGTAGACCAGGCTGGCCTCGAATTCAGAAATCCGCCTGCCTCTGCTTCCCAAGTTCTGGGATTAAAAGCATGCAACACCACCACCTGGCCCTCTTACAAATTTGAATATCCTTTGTTTTGTAAGGATTTTTTTTCTATATAAAAATTTTTTTGGTCTTGTATATTTGTTGTCCTGAAAGTTTTATTTTAAATGAAATATATTTTTGTGCCCTTGACATGAATTTTGTTTCCTTCTATTAAGCCTATTAGTTGTAGAATTTTCTTTTTCTGGAGTCCCATATTTCCTGGCTGTTTTGTACCTATAGGGCTATTTATTTGTATTTGTCTGTTTATTTTTCTTTTATTTTTAGATTTAGTATTTCATATTACTGAAGTATCTCTTTATTTCACTTTCTTTAATACTGAGATTTTTTCTTCTATTTCTTTAGTCTGTTGGTGTAGCTAATCTCTGAAATTTTTGGTTGAATTCCTATTTTTTTTTTCTAGTTTAATTTCAATTTGATTCTATCTAGTGGTTTTATTTCTTTTAAATTCTACCTTCATGTATTATACTACTTTTATTATTTCATTCAACTGTTTGTGTTTTCAGTCTTCACTAAGAGGTGTACTCATATCCATCTTTAATGTCTTTGAACTTAATTGCTGTAATTCAGTCCTTGTCTTGTGATTAACCTATACTGTATTTTTCAAGGTTAAGGGTAAACGGTTATTGGGTTCTAATAGAGTAATATTATCTTGGCTGTTCATTTTTGTGTCGTTGTTCTGGGGTCTAGAAATCTGGAGTTTTTATGAGTACATTGATTCTAGGTGTTAAGATCAGGGTTTATCCAAGTTGGGTGAATTTCTTATTTATGATTTCCCTCTGTTTCTGGAGAAACATGATGAGTGAGCAGCCACCACGAGTAGAGAGTATTTCCACTGGTACTGGTGGCAGAAAGAAATAGAAATATGCTGGGAGGAAAAGTTGATAGTAGTTGTAGGAAAGCACTAAATAGATTGGTTAAAAACCAAGCACTAAAGTTCCCAGAAAGTAGAGGCATTTGTGGAAAGAAAATTCAAGTAGGCTGTAGCAAGACAAGGAGGAAGTCAGAAGAGATAAGGATGGGATAGTTAAGGAAACTCTGGGTCTTTACCAAAATGATGATAGGAAGGAAGGTATGGGAGGAGAAGCGTCTGCAAACAGGCTGCTAGAAAACTGAGCATGAGACTGGAGAGGTCAAAATGGAAAGAAGGAAGCATATTGAAGATCATGTAGCTGAGTCCAAGCCTGGAATTAGGAGTCACTGGTAGAAAAGATTTCTGAATATTTGCTGCTGACAATAGGAATAGAGTTGGGCTAGAAGTGAAGGCTGAGAAGTTTAAACCGAAGAACTAATTCAGAATTACACCGTGATACAGAGTCCCTGCCAATTCTCCTTGCTTTATAAAAGGTACTCTGAGGTTGAATGATTGGGCAGATTTAATTCCTCTGTCACTTGAGTCAGGTGGCCCATCTAGCATCTACTCTTCTTAGAGATCCTGAGAATCATAAGCTCGGTGATTGAAGTATGAGCTATGAACTAAAATCAAGATTATGGAATGCATAGGTCAGTAATTGATAAAGCCAAGGAGAAGTGCCAAAGCCACATCATTTCAGGTGTTTTCTTCATAGCTATTCCCTCAGTGGTTTTTGTGGGTTTGTTTGGTTTTTTTTTTTTTAAATGTATTTCTTATCATTTTGCAAAATATTATGTCAATTCCCGGAAGCCTGATGTAATCAAGTAGTTTAGTATTTGACTCAGTTATACTAAAGTTTGGATTAACAAAAACAGACTGGTACAACATGGATTTTACACCCCAAATTCACTAGAATCTTGTATTCCCTCATGTTACTAAGCATACTCTTTATGGTTACCAAGACCTAACCTGCATTATCTGTACTGAACTCTTTTTTTTTCATTTGCAGCTTCAGTGATCTGCCTCTAAAGTAGCTACCAAGTTTGCACAACACAATGTATTATGTACTCCTGATTTTATGACCAAGCTCTTAGGCGACTCAGAAACTCACATCAATTTAAAAGACATTCATTTTTGAATTTCATTTATGAGATTATAATATGCTATAACATTTGTCCCTTACCTTTCTTCCCTCAAAACCTACTCTGAGTTGGAGGCCATCCTGTTCTATAGAGTGAGTTCCAGGACAGTCAAAGCTATACAAATAAACCCTACAAAAAAATAACAATTATAATAAGTATTTTTTTTAGAATTTCTAAGAACAATCCCTGGTCACATTTCAAGCTGACTCAGTGTCTTATGATCACGACCCACCATTGTTTGACAGTTGAGAGCATGACTTGTATTATTCTTCAGGATCTCCAGTGTTGTAATTGGTCAGTCTGACGTCTGCTGGGTAATAGTTGCAGTCAGTGAAGTGAACTCTAAAGCAAGGCCATGCAGAAACTTTCTATATAGCTAACAAGTGGGAAAAATAGTGACCTTGGATTTGAGTGGGGCATTTGCATGCTACACAGGTTTTAGAAGTGAACTATGCTAAGGAGACTTTCATAGGTCACCCTCTTAACACTTGAACAAAAGATAGTGCATTCTCATGCTTCTTGAAAGTTTATCTCTACACTTTTATAGTCTTATGCCCTATGTTTTAAATATTAATGTTCATTTTTTTATTTCCATTCTTTTTGCACCTTAGCTTTTAATTTTTGTATCTGCTGACATAAACAAAATGCATGTTTTTGCCTGTTAGTTGCTACTGAAATATCAACTGCTGTAGCTATATTAAGTATTACATAGTATCTACTTCATAAATATTTGTGGTTTGATTAAGCCAGTGAACAAATTAAATCAGAATGATTTTATATAGAGTTTTCAAAAGCCATGCTAACTCAAGAAACTATTTCTTTTCATGGGAACTTAACAGATTGAAAAGAAAAGAATGATGATAGAAACATTTCCTTGATGAAAAATACAGAGGAAAGGATAATACATTATTACTTGATACAAATTTTAAACGTTTTAAATTACTATTTAAACTCCTCAGCAGAATAAAAGGGCCATTATATTGATCTCTATTTTTCTGCTTTTGTTGCAGGAGAATGCACTTTTTTCTCAGTAATTCTTTCAGTTTACAATGCTAATAATTTAACTATTGTTAACAATTGCTAACAAATGGAAACATGAAAACCACCAGCAAATTTCCAGTGCTGGGAATTGATAGAGCTATATGAAAAGCAGGTGACTCAAATATGAGCCCTGTCATATAAGGGCCCAGATTACATTTTCAGTTTACTTCTATATTAGAGGTCCAACAGGACTCAAAAAGACAGATTTCTTTGGTGAAAAGTGATAGATACTTATATCCATGAAAATAAGGATGAGATTTATAATGTGCTTAGGAATTATAGTGGACTAGCAAAATCATAACAGATTCTCTTCTAAGATCCACAGGATTACTTCCCAGAAATTTGACTAGGTCTCTAATACCTGGCATAGTTTACCCTTATTGTGTGAGCCTTAATTCTGATTAGATGGCTGTTAGTTACCACCAACATGTGAGTTTCCACTTATTCAAATTTATGAATATCTTGCCATGATGGTCATTGGTATGGTTAACAGATGACAGAGCTAGCTAGGACTGTTAATTGCTTTCCCTCCCTTCGAGGCTTGCACAGCATTTTCTTGTGTTGGAGACTAAAATGAAGGTGATAAGATTAGATACAGCTTGAAATCTCAGAGTACTGTGCCCTAAGTGTGCATTGCCTTCAGCAATAGGAGCATACCAGCAATCTCTCAGAAGCAATGGAAAGCAGAACTACATTTTATATAGTTTTGGGGATCTCTCGGACTATTCTCAACTATGATTCTAAAGGATATTTCCTCTGCCTAGTATTGGTAGTGTTGTTAGCCTATGTGATTCTTTTGGCAAGTGTTGTCATCCCTAGTGACACAACTTCCTATAAGATTTTATGTACTTTTATATATTATGTAATATATAATATTAAGCATATAAAATTTGTTAATATAATATGTTTGTGTTTTATAGTACTTGTGCAATTATATGCATAAGTATTATATGTATACGCATGCATCTATCAAGAGATTAAGACAGATATAGAAGGAAGGCATGACTACTCAAGATTCTTTGATAAAATCTCAAGGAATCATATTTTAACTCCATTTTTTTAAAAAAATGTAAACTATATCTGTTCAAACAATGTCTTCTCATGCTGAATTCATTACTATTTAATGATTTATTCTACATTTACTCAATTATCTTTATATATCTCTGGTCATAAATTTAAATAAAAATATTTAATATTCAATTTAATGTAGAGGTTTTTAAAACATCATTGATTATTTTCAAGGTTGCATAAATCTCTTTGCAGGAATGAACAGTGAGTTCTCAGAAATAAAAATAAGGAATGAGACTATAGCTCATATTAGCCATGAATCTTTGCCTATTTGATTATTATTCTTAGATATTGTGACAATGGCCTTAGAATTAGGCCATCTCAACTCTTTTCAGTTCTTATGTTAGTGACTGAATAGGTTGGAGTTAATGTGGAAATACTCAGATACTAGAAAAACAAAACTGAAACAAAAATGGTTAGAGTACAAGTGAATGGCAGGTCTTAACATTCTGTGCTGCTTATACTGCCAGCATAGAAACCACTGAAACACCTGAGTGCTGTTGAATCCCTAAAAACCGGTGACCATCTCTAGCTTGCTATCCTCTAACCTCAAACACTGACTCTCTTCAGTTTCTCTGAACTTGTATCATCTGATGAATGTTGTACATCTGGACAAATCATTAAATTGTGGTAGCAGAAAGATGGAATTTGTTCATACACGTTTAATTTTACCTTTATTTGTAAAATGAATGGATCATTAGATATGGCTCTTTAACATATACTTTCATTTCACCATTGGAACCCTCTTCCTGGTCTTAATGAGCCTATCAAACCATGCTTCTCCACAATGTGAAGAATAGCCTACTCCACTGCATTTTGTACATGTCCTACACATTGTGAATAGAAAGGTTTAATTCATGTTTGTCTGCTACAGCTTGCTACAGATCTGCTGAATCTAACTTTTCCATTCATCTCTTGTTCCAAAATGTTTACTGTAATCTATTTCCTAATTCTGAACTTGTACATCTGTTAAAAATGTTTTCTGTAATAGGTAACTATGTTTAGCATGGCTGAAGTATGGGTTTACTTATGCAGGCCTAGGTTTGGCGCTACTGTTTTATATATGAATCCTATTTCTTTGAATATGTCATGAACCCTTGCCTTTTCATGTGAAATGTTTTAAAATCTTTGCCTTGGCATGCCAAGGTGGCCAATATTTCTGCTCTTACATTTTGGGAATATTATAACTTATGGTGTATATTTCTTGAATACAAAGAAAATGATACTGAAAACACTGATATTGTTAGCAACATAGCTGATTGGGGGGGCGGGTTAAGTACATAATGTGTATACACAGTGGATAAAAGGATGATTATTCAAGTCCAGGCTAGAAGACAATGCTAGATTTCTTGAGGTTATTCTGAGTGGGATATAATTATAAATCAGTGTATTTACTTTTAGTATTTTGCACTTATATTTTGAACTATACTCAACCAAAGGTAAGTGACACCCAGAAAACAAGACTACATATAACTAGGAAGACTAGGTTCTTGGATATATCTTAGTTCAAATTATGCTGGCTCAGCATGCATGATGTCCATGGCTTGATAGACATCATCCCATAAATCCATGAAAAGTAGTGAGTAATTGAGGTACACTGGTAAGATTGAGCAGTGGTAAGACGAGGTACATAGTAAGTTTGAGGGCAGGTTGGCTTACATGATAGCTTGTCTAAAATGGAGGAAGAGGGGATGTCTTGCCAGCATAGAAAAAATGGAAGAAAAGAAAGAAAAAAGAAACCAGACTTACTCTTAGAATTATGGATGTGAAAATTCTAAACTTAAGGTATCAATGAGGCCAAGAACCCACTGAACCATGGAACTCTGGAGTATTGTTTCAGTTAGTTTGTGGTGGATCTTGTTATTTGATGTCAGTATTTGAAGCCACATCACCACTGCCTTAGCCACCACCTTCACATTGATACCTTCTTTTTTATATTGTCTTTTGCATCAGAGGAATATCTGTTGTTAAATTTGGTGCTTGTCTGGGGAACCCAGAATGGCATCATCTTTATATTCCTTTTTTTTGGGGGGGGTGTTATTGGGTATTTTATTTATTTACATTCAAATATTATTCACTTTTCTGGTTTCCCCTCCTGAACCCCACTATCCCAATCCCTCTTCCCCTGTATATATGAAGGTGCTCGACTACCCGCTCACCCACTCTCACTTCAGTTGCCTGCCATTCCTCTTCACTGGGTCATCGAGCTTTCACAGGACCAAGGGCCTCTCTTCCCATTGATGCCCAACAAGACCATCCTCTGCTTCATATGTGGCTGGAGCTATGGGTCACTCCCTGTGTACTTTTTGGTTGGTGGTTTAGTCCCTGAGAACTCTGGGTCTTCTGGTTTGTTGATATTGTTGGCTGCGAGCATCTGCCTCGGTATTTGTCAGGCTCTCGCAGAGCCTCTCAGGAGACAGCTATATCCACTATTGTGACAGCACTTCTTGGCATCCACAATAGTGTCTGGGTTTGGTGTCTGTATATAGGATAGATTTCCAGGTGGGGCAGTCTCTGGATAGCTTTTCCTTCAGTCTCTGCTCCATACTTTGTCTCCATATTTCCTCCCTTGAGTATTTTGTTCCTCCTTCTAAGAAGGGCAGAAACATCCATACTTTGGTCTTCCTTATTCTTGAACTTAATGTGGTCTGTGAATGGTATGTTGGGTATTCTGAGCTTTTGGGCTAATATCCACTTATCAGTGAATGCATAACATGTGTGTCCTTTTGTCACTGAGCTACCTCATTCTGGATGATAGCACCACTTTGAAGGGTCTTTTGAAAGTAAATAAACACTCATATGACAATGACGCCAGAGTTGAAGATAGTAGTACAAGAATTATTTTTTTAGCAGTATTCAGCTTGCTAAAATAGTAAATTAGAGGTGCTAATGTATAAGTTAGGTTGGCAATTTTTTGTATTTGTTACTTTTAAAGCAATATGTGAAGATATAATTAAACATTTTTAATTGTTTTATTTATTTACATTCCAAATGTTGCCTCCCTTCATGTCCCCCCGCCAAGAGTTCTTCACATCCTCCCTTTGCCTTTGAGAAAATACTCCCTCACCTACATCTACCAACTCACCCCACCCACCTACTCACTTCCACCTCAACCCCTACATCCCCCTTTCCTAGGACATAAAGTCTCTACAGGATTATGTACATCCTCTCCCACTGAGGCAAGACAAGGCAGTCCTCAGATATATATTTGTCAGGGGACCATGGGTCAGTCCATGTATACTCTTTGGTTGGTGGCTTAGTCTCTAGGAACTCCCAGGCGTCTGGGTTAGTTGATATTTTTGGTCTTCCTGTGGGTTTGCCGTCCCCTTCAGCACCTTCAGTTCTTTCTCTAACACTTCCATATGGGTCCCTAACCTCAATCCAATGGTTGGCTGTAAGTATCTGTATCTGTTTCAGTCAGCTGCTGGTATACCCTCTCAGAGAACAGCCATGCTAGTCTTCTGTCTGCAAGCACAACATGACATCAGTGATAATGTCAGGCTTTGGTGCCCTCCCACAGTATGGATCCAAAGTTGGGCCAGTCATTGGAGCACCTTTCCTTCAATCTCTGCTCCATTTTTTGTTACTGCAATTTTTCTTTAGACAGGAGAAATTGTGAGGCAAAAAATTTGAAGGTAGGTTGGTGACTCCATCCCTCCAGAAACATTCTTAAGAACGAAAGGAATTCTATAGCTCTTACAAATTTCTTGCATAAAAATTGGTAATGAAATGCAATGAAGAAATGAATACCTTCTAGAATGCATGCTAACTTTTGCAGTATAATAACTGTGAATAAAGCCCAATATGAAATTATAAATTTAAAACATCATGTGTGTGTGTTTGTATACATGCATGCATTTGTGTGTTTTCTTTTGTAACTTCGGTTGTCCAGGTTTTGAATGTGAATCATGGAGATATCAATATCCTGTCACCATGTTCAAAGGTTGAACATGCTTGTGTGATATAATCAATAACATTCGTAGTCCAAACATAAGTAAAACTATTTAAAATATAAAGAATAAAATCCCAAGAAACATATAAAGCCTCCAGATATTTTCAGTGCTTCAGCCAATGAAATTCAGTAACAGGGGATTAACCATCATTTCATTGACAGCTGTGTGTCTTTAGAACTAAGTTTGCATAAGAAGCTAGGTATCAAGTGTTACAGCTCTTTTTGAATTTGTCTAGCAGGTTTTCTGACTTCGGTCGGAAAACCCCTCCCATTAAAAAAAAAAAAAAAAAAAAAAAAAAAAAGAAGCTAGGTATCAGCTATAATAATGTTTCTATAATTATAAATGTAAAGTTTAAAAACATGTAAAGATTGGAAAATATAATGTAATAATATTTTAAGCATTCATATCACTTTCTATCACTTCCCATAACTGAAATTGACCTTCATAAATTGAGTATTTCATAATTTAATATAATTTTATCACTGCTATGCATTATATTTGCTCTTCAATCCCACACAGAGATTCAAATTAGATAAAATTTTAGCAAAATCATATTTTAAGTAGAGGGACAAATAATTGAAAAGCATAAAAATAAACCTTACATTCTATTTTAATATCATGTTTGGCAGATAAGCATCAGCTCACAAAAATTTACTAGTTTCAATGAAAAACAAATATGTGGCATGATACATGCATACTGTATTTATCGAAACTTAGTTTTATCAATTAGGAGTCAAAGTTCAATCTTACTATGATGAATTCATTTTTTAAACTATTCATATCCTAATTTTATTTTCATGATAATTTTAACATGCACATCCTGTGGTTTAACCAAGATACTTTTTTGCACACTGAAACTTTCTTCTAAAGTGACTCACAATAAAAGGTAAATGATAATGTGCTCACACAGAAGTCCAAGCTCCAAATTCAGATAACAAGAGCCAAGTGTTTCAATGCGATGTGAATATGACTCCTGGGAAATCACCATGTGGACTAGCTTGAGAGATAGAGCAGAAAATACCAGTCGATGGCTGTGAAAAATGTGTCAAGAAAACATTTTAATGGAATTCTTTCCACTTTATTTACCAGCGAGCAGGATAACCAATAAGTACATGTATCTCTATTGCTGAGTGTTACAGCATTGCCAATGTCTCTACCCCATGATTGATAGAAGCCTTGCTGTTCACCATCTGTTATTAAAGAGCCACGTTCCTCAAGCATAGTTTCTTTATATCATTTTCAATATTGTGGGCATTATACATTTCATATTACCTCTGTGAGAAACACACAGGCTTTGAATATAGCATCTGGTTTTATTGTTTTCTTGCTCTTTATCATGTTTTTGACATCTTCACTGTTTATTGTTTCAAGGTTATACATGAAGCTTTCAGAGACTGACTCAACTGCTTTAAAAAAAAAAAAACTAAAATGTGATGTGAACAGATTCGAATGCATATGCATATACCATAGTCTCAGCTTCAATGAGTAAGCCTTCTTACAAGATCTGGGCATTTAAAAATTATACAAAAGGAACATTGGCCCTTTATTGTGTGCAGCCAGTTTTTGATAGTTTATGTTGGACCAATTAATTTACACTTATAAATGGGCACAGCAGAAAAGAGAGTCTTAAGATCTATTTTGAGATGACTCACACATTACTTCAAAGAAGAGCAGAAGAGTCTTTGAAGGAAGCCGACATGTAGTTAGAAAGGGCCTTCGGAGTTTCCAAATTAATTGAACTTAAGTAAATGAGGAAAGGATAGGTTATATGTAGAGTCAGAGATAAAAAATAATTGGATAATAGCTAACGCTGATGGCTCAATGGAGGTCTATGAACATTTTAAATAGAAGCAAAGACATTGGCATAATTTTAGTTAAATGAAAAATGAAATTGATATCAATGAACACAGTGTAAAAATTCGATTTTATTTTACTCTATATTCTGATGAAATGAAGAAAACAATTTCTGTAGAAATATAATTTTCCAGTTAAAAATATTTTAATTCTAAAATGTGGCAGTTTTTCTGTACTCAAGGGATATATAGTAGATAATGTTCTGAAGAGCATAAAAGTGAATTTCACTAGTCAAAATATATAAATTTGTAATTCTTGCTTGAAAAAAGCAATTATTTTACAATTAATTTGTACTAGCCCTGAAACAATGATAATGGATCAAGGAGGCATAACTTTACCAGAGCTGCTTAGGTATACATGCCTCTCGCCTTCTATTTCAACCTAAATCTCCTACCAAGACCCTGAAGAAAAACTAAGGGGCAGGAAATTTCTGGATCTGGATCTCTCTGTTTGTCTTCTCATGATTTCCATATTGATTAAATATCCTTTCTCTTTTTAAAAACTGAATAAACAAAATAATAACATTGTAACTCAGTAATTTAGGTGCTGTGCAGGATGTTATCACCTTTACCTGCTAGATGGCTTCTGCAAATACTCTCCTCCACAGTTAATTTGCACCTATATTTGAAGTTTTGACTTCACTAGATTTCCTCGTATAAAACTAATGTAATTCTGAATTTTGATTAATAGTAGTTTTCAGTGAGAATCTCTATCTGTTACAAAAAGAAATTTCCCTGATGTGGGCAAGGACTGAAATTATCTGTAAAACTGGGGACAGCTACTTAGAATGTAGTTAGGGCTTTTGCTTGTGAGAGGAAATGGAAGTTATAGTTTCTCCTCCAAGATCAATGACTTCACTAGCCTTAGGGAGTTGGCCAGGTTTACAGTACCAGGCATGAATTCTCTGAAATGGAGTAGGCCTTAATTCTAATTAGAGGGTCATTGGTTATGTCACGATATGTATGTCACTGCTACACACTGGGGGGTATCATGCCATGCTTGTCCTTAGCTATTCATGGGCACCATAGGTAGGCAGGATGCTTGGCTAGTTTCCTCCTTTGGAAGCTTGCATGAATCCTCTGGTACTGTGAAAACCAGTTCAGTGAGCCTTTCTAATCAATTCCACTTCAGTGGCCTTTGAGCCCAACACCTGAAATCTATAGTGTCTTTAGCAATAGGAACTTACCCTCCATTGCTCAAAGAAAACCAAAAGAAATAGCAATGACCTGTTAAATTTGGAGAGTCTTTTGGACAACTGTGGCCAGGATGTACAAAAAGGGCTTCTCATACTTGATGTTGAGACTTTTGTTGGGCGGTCTTGGCTCTTGGACAGAATAGTGACAGTTGTGAAGCACAGTCCCAGTAGAATCTACAATACAATATATCTAAGGCTCAGAGATCATTACAGAAGAAGAGGTTGAGGGATTGTAAGAGCCAGAGGCTAACAGTTTTCTGTAAAATTGTACCACCTATGAATTTCAGAAGCTAAATGAATAAAATCGTACCAACATGACTACCTAAATATGAACTGACCAAGGAAACAACAGTAATGCTAACATGGAGGGTAGATAGCATGGAGGGTAGTGGAGACCTCAACCCAACACAAATAACTACAGGCACTAAATGATGCTGAGGAAGGGGGGAATAGTCTTCCTTAGGAAGGAGTACACCAACTGGGTTTTCAGTACTAAACAGTCACACTTGAAAATATAAATTCAAGTTAAAGTGTATATATACACATATATATATATATACCTTATATATATATTTATATATATATATGTATGTATATAAAATAGTTTGTTCCTATAATCTTAGGAGTATATATGTATATACTTACATGCTTATAATAATTAATGAGACAGATGAAAATCCAAAAGAACAAGAACAGATTAATGGGATAGTTTAGAGTCAGAAAAGTAAATGGGGAATGGTGTAATTATATTATAATCTCAAAAAATTAAATAAAATTCATGTATAGTATATTTTAAGATATACTTTATATTTATTTATAAACTATGCTTTACACACTCACACACACACACATACACACACAAATAGAAGCATAAAATGTCCAAATTTGTTTCCTAATGATTAAATCAATATATTTAAAGATTGTCAGTAATTTCTAATGAAAGAAACGTCAAAAACCAGTAATAAAAGCATGTGTATAGTTAAACATCATTGTAACTTAAAAATGTGCCTTTTTTCAGATAATAGCATATATAAAATATAAATAATTTCTCTTATTTCATGCAATTAATAATATTTAGTTTTCTTGATGTTGTGGTTTAGGAGTAACCCTGTGAACCACATGACCACTGATCCCAGTCAGACAGGAATGGCTCAATGAATGTACATCCTAATACTGATTGATCAGTACCCTAGCTTGGAATTTGGGACTAAGCCACTCACAGCATTAAACATTTCTCAGAGCAGACTTACAAAGGGACACACACACACACACACACACACACACACACACATCCCCCAAAATGAGTTCATATTCAGGAGTAGAAAGTACTGCTTGGTGGTCAACTCTAAGTCAAGCCATTTTAAACATTACAGTTCATATGGGCCTTTAAAGTGATGAGTCTTAGGTAGTTTGTGGATTTTTTTCCTTTTTTCCTTTTTTACTAATCATTTTATTCTTTTACATTCAAATGATATCGCCCTTCCTGGCTACCCCTTTACAACCTCCCCCAATCTCATCACCCCTTTCTCCTCTCCTTTCCTCTGTGAGGGTACTCCTCCACCCACTCATCTACACCTGCCTCACCCCTCTAACATCCCCCTATGCTGGAGCATCAAGCCTCAACAATACTAAGGGACTCCCTTCCCATTGATGACAGATAAGACCTCCCTCTGCTACATATGCAGCTGGAGCCATGGATCCCTCCATGTGTACTCTTTGGTCGGTACTTTAATTCCTGGGAGCTCTGAGTGTTCTTGTTAGTTGACATTGATCTTCCTATGGAGCTGCAATCCCCTTCAGCTCCTTCAGTCCTTCCCCTAGATCTTCCAGGGTCCCTAGGCTCAAGCGAATGGTTGGCTGTATCTGCATCTGTATTGGTCAGGGGTTAGTAGAACCGCTCAGGGAACAGCCATACCAGGCTCCTGTCAGCAAGCACTTCTTGGCATCAATAATAGGGCAGGAGTTCAATGTTTGCAGATGGGATGGATTGCTAGGAAGGGCTGTCTCTGGATGGCATTCCCTTCAGTCTATGTTCTAATTTTTGTCCCTGTCTTTCCTTTGGATAGAAAACATGGCTTAAAACATTTGAGGTGGGTGGGTAGCCCCATCCCTCAACTGGGGATTGTGCCTAAATACTGGAGGTAGCCTCTACTGGTTCTATATCCCATTTGTTGAGTATTTCAGCTAAAGTCATTGCCATTGGGTCCTAGGAACCTCTTGCTTCCCTGGCCTCTGGGACTTCCTAGTAGCTACCCCCAGTTCCCATCCCCCCATGGCTACATATTTCTATTCAATTTTCTGACCCACTGTACTTGTCTCCTGTTCCATAAAATACCTAATCCTGCCCCTTTCCTTTTTCTATCCACCTCCTTTCTTCTTCCCAGGTCTCTTCCTCTCTCTACTGCCTCAGATTATTTTGTTCCCCCTTCTATGTAGCATTGAAGCATCCACACTTTGGTCTTCCTTCTTCTAAAGCTCCATCTGGTTTGTGGGTAATATCATGGGTATTCTGAGCTTTTGGGCTAATATCCACTTAATAATGAGTGCATACCATGTGTGTTCTTTTGTTATGTCACTCAGGATGGTTATTTTCTAGTTCCATCCATTTGCCTGCGAATTTCATGAAGTCATTGTTTTTAGTAGCTGAGTAGTATTCCATTGTGTAAATGTACCACATTTTCTGTATCCATTCCTCTGCTGAGGGACACCTGAATTGTTTCTAGCTTCTGTCCAGTATAAATAAGACTACTGTAAGCATAGTGGATAATGTGTTCTTGTTTTATATTGGAGAATCTTTTGGGTATCTGACCAGGAGAGATGTAGCTGGTTTTTCAGATAGAAATATTTTTAATTTTTTAAGGAACCTCCAGATTGATTTCCAGACTGGTTTTACCATCTTTCAGTCCCACCAGCAATTGAGAAGTGTTCCTGTTTCTCCACATCCTTGCCAGCATCTGTTGTCATCTGAGTTTTTTATCTTCGCCATTCTGCCTGTTGTGAAGTTGAATCTTAGGGTCATTTTGATTTACATTTTCCTAACGACTAAGAATGTTGAACATTTCAGTGCTTCTCAGCCATTCAAGATTCCTCAGTTGAGAATTCTTTGTTTAGCTCTGTGCCCTACTTTTAATAGGTTTATTTGGTTTTCTGAAGTCTAACTACTTGAGTGCTTTGTATATTTTGGATATTAGTCCTCTATCAGCTGTAAAGTTGGTAAAAATCTTTTCCTAATCTGTGAGTTAACATTTTGTTCCATTGATAATGTCATTTGCCTTACAGAAGCTTTTCAATTTTATGAGGTCCCATTTGTTGGTTGTTGACTTTAGAGCATGAGACATTGGTGTTCTGTTCAGGAAATTTTCCCCTGTGCTTATGTGTTCATGGGTCTTTCCAAGGAATGAAAGATCTGTAGGACGAGAACTTCAAGTCTCTGAAGAAAAAAAATTGAAACCTACAGAAAATGGAGAGATCTTCCATGCTCATGGATTGGCAGGATTAACATAATAAAAATGGCCACCTTACAAAAAGCAATCTACAGATTCAATGCAATCCTCATCAAAATTACAACTCAATTCTTCACAGAGATAGAGCAATTTTCAAATTCATCTGGAATAACAAATTAGTAATAGCAAAAATTATTCTTATCCAAAAAAAGGACTTCTGGTGGAATCTTCAACCCTGACCTCAAGCTGTAGTACAGAGCAATAGTGATAAAAAAAAAAAAGCATGGTATTTGGTACAGAGACAGACAGATAGATCAGAGGAATAGAATTGAAGATCCAGAAATACACTCACACACCTATGGTCACTTGATCTTTAACAAAGAAGCCAAAACCATCCAGTGGAAAAAAGAGCATATTCAACAAGTGGTGCTAGCTCAAATGGTGGTTTGCATGTAGAAGAATGCAAATTGATCCATTCTTATCTCCTTGTACAAAGCTCAAGTACAAGTGGATCAAGGACCTCCATATAAAACTAGATATGCTGAATCTAATAGAAGAGATTTCTTAAGAATAACACATCTCAGGACATATAGAACAGAACAAGACAGAACAGAGTGACTAGTAGGCATTTTATAGCAACAATATGAAATAGCTGGAAAGCATGTAACAAGATGGCTACAGCTATTCTGGGGAGGGGATCCAGAACATAACACTTGAAGAAACTTTTTTAACAATAAGGACTATTATCGCATAAGTCTATAAAAGGGATAATACCTTGACCTAAATTTGTTAACAGCCTCTTGTTTCCATTATGTTATAGATTCTACTCCAGTTAACTATACAGTGTTTCAATTAAATTATTGGAGTGAATTCTAACTAAGGATTTCCCCAAAGACCACTTTTAACACTCATCTAATTCAGAATTTCCCATGCATCTCATTAAGTATTATGCCCAACAGGAGCATGTGCTGTTGGCACATCAAAATCAGCACTGCAATTTCAATGCCATTTGAAAACAATTTGTTGAATTAATTTACATGTATGATTTAGTCCTGTTAACGGGTTCATTCAACACCTGTTGGGTCATCTTTGCTACAAAAATTTTATTTGAAGAAATAAAAATCTTTCCTTCTGGAAGTATTTGCTTTATTCCCTGGGTTTTAATTTAGATAAACATGAGGTAAAATGCTGATACCATATCTGAGAGTTGTCCTCCTTTATATTGTGCAAAATATGAATATATGAAACACCAATACTTTTATGATGTAGCTCTCCTCAAGTCATCCATTTGAGACAAAAATCACAGGAGTTTGAAGATAGTGGATCTACTTTACTCCTCAGCAAGATTTAGTATGTCCATGAATTCTTGACATTTCCCTTGTTTGGCTTAAGTGAACTCTGCTACTTGAGAACAATGATGTGTGTATTGGTATTGTTTCTACCTGCCCATTCTCTGTCTCTTGGCCCTCTTCTCTGCAATGCCTCCTGGGTTCCTATTAGTTCTTTTATGGGTCATGTTTTGAAATCTAGAAAGCTAAGACCTATGGTGTCTCCACTCTTTCTATGACTTGTAAGCATACAGTGAACTCTGGAGAGAGAGTCAGTATGGAAAAGCTACAGGTATGGCCAGTTCACAAACATGGGGAAACACTTTTCCTTCTTGTTTGTTTCTCTATAACTGTCACTTGCAGCCACATGTAATGGTCTTTACATTTTCTTCCTTCTTTTTTGTAGTTAGCATCTTTGTGGATACAGAATTAAATTCTGTGTCAGATAGAAAGCACTCAAGCAACATTTAATTCCATCTTACTTAGTGCTACACTGTATACACATACTAGGTTTTTATCTCAGATGCTGTCAAGTATATGCCTAATACATGCTCCTGACTGGTACAATTTTAAAACTATCATTGCATGAAAAAATGTATTTACTCCCTTTAAGTATTAAGAAGCAATAGTTTATTTATCTTAATATAATCTGAAACTTGTCTTTTCTTTTGTCATGCTTATAGCTATCAATTATCATATGTTTCTGCTGGCAGCCATCTTGGACAGCACCCATTAAGTTACAATAACATTAATTTTTAAATAACTAGATAAGCCAAAGCTTGTCTTTTATGTTAAATATATCAAACTTTTCTCCATTTCAGTATTTTTAATGCATGTGCCTAAAAAAATGATATTAAAAAAACTATTTGAAATTCTCATTACACCCTTCTCTTTGTTAGGAAAGATGAGCTTTGTTATTCTGAATTAGTAGAATATAATTAGACATACATTATTCAAAACAGAAGTGAGTTTTTAGAATATCTAGTAGCAGTATGAGGCACTACAAAGTCTCCTACCTGTAGACAAAGAGAAATTTCAATTAGGCTACATTTCAACTGTAGGCTCTACAGTCACAGGAACAATTGTAGGAAGCATTCCTAAATGCCTATTTCTTCATATCATGCCTGTCAGAAATCACACACATCATCTCTCACCCTTTAAGAAGAGAAATTCCCATTAGAAATTCAAATTACAAATCCAAGATTTTACTCCATATTAGAGCTTGCTAATATTTTTAAGAAGCAGAGGTAAGACCATGGGCTTAAGAACCCTGAGGACAATTGTAAAGTCCTTCCTCTATATTGGACATGTTTTCTGATTCTGAAAACAGATTAAAACACTAAATGTGGTATGTGAATAATATATAAGTGTCCTGTGAGTAATGAATTAGGAATATAAATATATTCTTACAAATATATATATATATGTATATACACATGTTCACATATCTAGACAATCCTCTTGCCAATCCCATACATCTATAACTTTTGTCACCACAGATGCATAACAGGTGTTTACAAAGAACTGATCATCCTTCCAATACTTCTACTATGGGACCATATTCTAATAATAAGATAGAAGTAGATTGAAAAGCAATTTTGTAACAACTTCCTGCAAATGATTCAAGTGGTGAATATTTGAGGATTGGTATTCATTTTTTCAGATATTTGATGAGATTTATGATGCAAAAATTATATTTCTTGATTATTCAGATACATCCTATTAAAATGCTATAAACTTACCTCACTCCAAGCTCCAATAGCTTTTATAGAATAATATGTATGCTCCCAAATCTAATTGCTTGAAAAATCATTTCCATTGGTTTGTTTTGTGAAAGCAAATTGCATCTTAAATCTTGCCAACTGGACTTGTTAATTTCTTTGGGTAATCCTAGCTCTATTTGAGGTAAATCTTTCACTTCCAAGGAATTTGTTTTCTTCTGTCGATTTCTACTTAATTAGTATTGCCTGTTTTTTTTACATACATTGACCTTGTATGTACTTAACCCATCACTTTAGCTTTGTTAAGCTATGAATAATATAACATATAACTGTCATTTTGTGTGTGTGTGTGAGTGTGTATGAGTATGTGTGTGTGTTTGTGTGTGTGAAAGAGAGAGAGAGCAAGAGAGAGAGAGAAAGAAAGAGAGAGAAAGAGAGAGACAGAGAGAGAGAGAGAGAGAGAGAGAGAGAGAGAGAGAGAGAGAGAGAGAGAGAGAGAGAGAGAGAGAGAGCTTGTATAGTACTCTCAGCAAACATCTGGGTTTCTGGCTCTTCAAATCATTCCACCACTTCTTCCATGATCAGTATTTAGAACATAGGATGATATTGTTTTGGCAAAGTGGCACTTGTAGCTCCTACTATAGAGTTTTTGGCCTCACTAGTCATGGCTGATTAGTTTTCCAGTGCCACACATGAATTCTCTTCTGTTAAATGAACTTTAATTCCAGTGAAATGACTGTTGGTTTCCTCCAATACATAAGTGCCATTACTACATCTTTGAAGATATATTATGTGCTGGTCAATGTAATGGCTCACAGGAATTACAACTGGGTATGACAATTGGTTCATCTTCTTTCTTGTCAGCTTTCATAGAACTTTCCTGTAACATAGCTGCTATTATTCAAATAATTAGCTTATAAAATTACTGATGCTATTGACTATATATAGCAATATTTCTCAGTATACCTAGATTCCAATGCACAGTAAGTTTGCAATCTTTATTTCTGAGTAGTGTTTTAAGATTAAATTGTTCATAAAAATAAACTGGTTTTATAAACAAAACAATTTTTTGTTTAAAAGCTCAGCGAACTGCTAAGATCCTAGACAGCATGTGTTCTTAAAAATAAACTAGATCATTTCTCTTCACACCATTTTGGTATAGCTAGATAAGTTAGTACTCAAATGCAATCCTATGAAGGCACCTTCTATATATGTTATGAGGACACTGTGCACTCCTCCAGGAGAGATTCTGGCATAATGCAGGGAAAATGCTGCTTTTAAATTCTGGTTCCTGCATGGACATATTAAATTTACAAGAATGTTGACAAAATTCATGGCAGCATTGAATTGTGATTTGTGTTCCATTTGCAGATTTAATTGGAAGTTTCATGGTAGCCATGGTTCAGAAGAAACTGGAGGAAAGTTTAATAGAGATAAAAATAGAGATAAAAATGGTAAAATTTATATAAAGGCTCCTCAGGTAGAGGAGCAAGGTCAAGGCTCCAGAGATAGAGTCTACTGTCATTTTCACCATGAAAACAAGGATTGTATAGAAATGCAGTTTTTCACTTAGTGCAATATAATATTACTAAACTATTTACTCTACTTACTTATCTGTGTTTTCTAACTATGGAACAGATAACATTTTGAACATAGAATGATCAGCATTTTCACACAGGACAACATAACCAGAAATAGGAATGGCATCTTATAAGAATTGGAAGGCCTGTGAAATACAGTTAATCAAAGCAAATGCAGCAGGTTTTCATTTAAAGGTGGGTTGAGTAGATCCCAAGGAAAGTGAAGAGCTTCACCTTGTAGAGTATTTGATCCCCTTGACGCAGATATCAAGGAATTTCTAAATCATTTAATTTTTCTAACATAAAGCATATTTAAAATTATTTCATCTTGAAAATTATTACAGCAAGTGTAATAGGATGTAGATGAGAGTCATTTCACATATAACTCAGGTATTTAATCTTGAATAATACAGTGATCTCTGAATGCCTTAGTGACAGTCATCTTCCCTGCATAACAGTCTATGCTAGGAATTTAACATATTTACCACACTGGCATACACAACATTGTAAAAAAAAATCTAGCTAGGTCATTGGAAATTACAATATCTATAAATGTTCATGATTGTTTTAGCATTAAATAGGCTGTCATAAATCTCTTTATTTCATTGCCTATGCTCCACCTTAATTAGATTTATAAAATAATTTTAAAAGCTTTTTTGCAGGAAGCATCCTGCTATAAGCTATTCTATATTAACCAAGTAGAAGAAACACATTTGCTGCTTGCATAACTGATGTTACTCTGAAAACCCTTTGACCTTCTTAAATTGATGTTAAATAGAAACATTATGGAACTACTATATTTAAATAGCTGCTTGACCATAGCACATCTTATTAATTATTTAAGACATTTACTTATTTTCATTGTTTAGTTTTGACATTGCATTTAAATTGCATTTCCTCCTTTTCTTTTCTAGCTCCAACACTTGCCATATAACACCCTCTACACTCCTTTATTCATGCCTTCAATTTTGATTGCATGTGTATATATGTATGCATGTATATACCTTAGTATAACCTTTTGAGTCCCCATAATGTGACTTGTGTGTATATTTTCATAGCCGATTATTTCTCACTAAACAGCCAGGTTGGTATGGTCTTTCCTAAGAAAGACTACCTCTAGTGCACACAGCTTTACTCAGTTACATATAGTATCATGTGTGTGTGTGTGTGTGTATGTGTGTGTGTGTATGTGTGTGTGTGTGTGTGTAATGTCCAGGTCTTGCAGACTTTCCCTTGTCCAATTTGGCATGTTTATTGATTGGTTTCCTCATTTTTCATCTTATATATTCTTTGGATGCTAGTAGAGAATCAGTCTCACTAATGTTCCTCATCCTCTAGCTCTTTCAGTCTTTTTGTACCCTCTTCTGCAATGTTTCCTGAGTCTTAAGTTTTTATAGATAGATCCATAGTGACCAATTTCCAAAACCAAAACTCTGCATATCAATTTGTTGTGGATTTCCATGGTGTTTTCTGTCTTTTACAATTAGAAGTTTCCTTTATGAGGGTTAAAGAATATATTTATCTGTGGGTATAAGAAACATATAGAGATGCTGGTTAGGTATTGCATTGATTTGGTAAATTAGTAGTTGCATATTCTCCTATAATAGACACAAACTCATTCGCAATGATTAGTTGGTTAGATTTCCAGTACCACGTATGATATACTTTTTGATTAGTGAGTCTTAAGTCAAATAAAAGAGCTATTGGTTACTATTGCACTGTTAGTGTTATTGTACCATATAAGACATTGATATAGCTCAGAGACATCCAAGTTGCTAGGATTGTTAGTTGCTCCATCCTTGGGAAGGTACATGGCACCTTCTAGTAGTGTGAATGCTACAATTTACATTTTGTGGGTTTTTTGTTTGTTTGTTTTAATTTTTTTTAAGTTTAGCAACTTTTACCAATATGTGTTTTTTATTAGATATTTTATTTATTTACATTTCAAATGTTATCTCCTTTCCCAGTTTCCAGACCAGAAAACTCCTATTCCATTCTCCCTCCCCCTAGTTCTATGAGGTGGTCACCCACACACTCACCTACTCCTTCCTCCCTGCCCTAGCATTCCCCTACACTGGGGCATCAAGGCTTCCCAGGACCAAGGGCCTCTCTTCCCACTGATGTCTGACATAGCCATCTTTTGCTACATATGCGGCTGGAAACATTGGGTCCCTCCATGTGTACTCTTTGGTTGGTGGTTTAGTTCCTGGGAGCTCTGGGGAGTCTGGTTGGTTGATATTGTTGTTCTTCCTATGGGTTGCAAACCTCTTCAGCTCCTTCAGTCCTCCCCCTAACTCCTACATTGGGGTCTCCATGCTCAGTCTCTGGTCGAGCCTCTCAGGAGACAGCTATATCTGACTCCTGTCAGCAAGCAATTCTTGGAATCAGCAATAGTGCCTGGGTTTGGTATCTGTGTCTGGGATGGATTCCCAGGTGGGGCAGTCTCTGGATGGCCTTTCCTTCAGTCTCTGTTCCACATTTTGTCTCTGTATTTCCTCTCATGAGTATTTTGTTCCTCCTGAAGCATCCGCACTTTGGTCTTCCTTCTAGTCTGTGAATTGTATCTTGGGTATTCCAAGCTTTAAGGCTAATATGCACTTATCAACGACTGCATACCATGTGTGGGTTTTCTTTTTTCTTTCTTTCTTTTTTTTTTTTTTTTTTTGTGAATCGGTTATCTCACTCAGGATGATATTTTCTAATTCTATCTGTTTGCCTAAGAATTTCATGAACTCATTGTTCGTAATAGCTGAGTAGTGCTCCATTGTGCAAATTTACTACATTTTCTATATCCATTCCTCTGTTGAGGGACATTTGGGTTCTTTCCAGCTTCTCGCTATTATAATAAGGCTGCTATGAACATAGTGTAGCATGTGCCCTTGTTATATGTTGGAACATCTTTTTGTTATATGCCCAGTAGTGGTTTAGCCGGGTCCTGGGGTAGGATTATATCTAATTTTCTGAGGATCTGTTGGACTGATTTCCAGAGTAATTGTACAATCTTGCAATCCCACCAAGAATGAAGGAGTGTTCCCCTTTCTCCACATCCTTGCCATCATCTGCTGCCACCTGAGTTTTTTATCTTAGCCATTCTGACTGGTGTGATGTTGATATGGACTTTATAACATTTTATAAAAAATAAGTTTCTTGGTCACATCTCTGAACCATAGTTGTTCCTGTCTGAAAGAATTACCGAGATGGAAATGGAGAGAAACCTGAGGAAAAGAAGGTCCAGTGACAGGCCCAAAGTGGGATCCAGCTCAGGCAGAGGTCCCAAAGCCTGACACTATTACTGAGGCTTTAGAGCTCTCACAAAAAAGGATCTATCATGACTGCCCTCCGAAAGACCCAACAAGCAGCTGAAAGAGTCAGATGCAGATATATGCACCCAACTAATGGACAGAAGCAGCTGACCCCTGTTGTTGAATTAGGGAAGGCTGAAAGACGCTGAGGAGAAGGGCAACCCTGTAGGAGGACCAGCAGTCTCAATTAATTTGAACCCCCGAGATCTATCAAATACTGAACCACCAAACAGGAAGCATACACAAGGTGATATGAGGTCCCCAACACTGTGTTCATTTAGAGATGATGCACCTAATGCTCAAGGGACTAGAGGACCAAGGGAGTTCAGAGGTCAGGTGGAGTGGGAGGTCGGAGCATCCACGCAGAGACAGGCGTGGGGAGAAGGTGTGGAATAAGGAGCAGTCGGAGGGTAGATGGGGAGGGGGCAGGGAATGGAATATGGAGTGCAAAAAGTAAATTAGTTTAATAAAAAATAAATTAAAAAATAAATAAATAAAAAGAAAAGATAATAGAATAAATCCATAGCATCTTGAATTAAGGAATGAATTCAGCTCTGTGTTATTATCCATTATGGTACCTTCTTGGATATATCAATAAGTTTTGCTTGGAACATAAAAATATTATAAATATTATATTCCAACACTGCCAAAACTGGATTATTGCCACTTATTTTAATGTTTTATAAGCCTATTTAATACAGCATTAAATATAATGTCAGAGTCCAAAGAAAGTGATATTAAAGTGGAATATTTATCTTTTTATCAATGGATTAGAATAAGATGGTCTTCAATGTCTCATAACTTTCATAAATGAAGCTAGGCCATTTATGAAATACAGTCAATCTTGTAACATTCAGTAGAAATTGTGAGTTTCAATAGTTTTTTTTTTTTTTTAGAAGGAATACAGTAATTACTGTGGTGCTATGCAAAATATCCTTATCTATATTCATGTGATTAATTTAACATGGAATTTACAATTTAAGTGTATAATACTGGAAATGTAGAAGTGAAGATTTTATAGTAATGCAGATCTGGTTATATATATTTAATACTTATGTGGGTTATATATACTTAATATTTATGTGAATTGAGCTTCATAGCTCAACAATTTTAACTGAGTTTGCAATGGTAATATATTGTTACAAACATTAAGTGAACTCCTAGCTTACCCCATATTTATTTATTATACTTCCAGGCATATAGGAGGTGTGATATCTTTTTTCTTCCTCTCTTTGTTTTTTTTGTTTTTGTTTGTTTATATTTTTCTTTACACTGGTTAGCAGCATGAGTAAAGCTTTGCAGAACATGTCTCATCTTCATGGTATAGCAGTGTAAACTGGACTCTAACCAAAATGCGTTCACAAGAATCAGTCTTAGATGTACAAGAAGACTTCAGGGTTATTGCGCAATAGTAGCACCCACCTCTAAAACCAGCAGGAGGCAGATAATAAAGATTCAAAATGAAAGGTGGAAAAAAGGGAGATGGGCTCCATACAAACCTAAAACCAATATGATTTCTTTGTACATTCTTAACTATTTTCATTTTCATCAAACACTTTTTCATTTCCCAGGTTTCCTCTTATGGGCCAAATGAGCCAACTTGTAAAAGCTAAATATATTGGTATAATTTAGATTGTATTTGTAGCTTGTCCTGTATTAATATGAAAGTAACTCTCCAGATTAGAAAAGGACCAAACAGAATGTCCAGTTGATTTTAAATAATGTCACTCAAAAGAGCATATTTCCTCTACCTAACTCTTCATTAACAGCTGTGATTTTCTTACATTCAGTAGGTATGTACTGCATGCTTGTATATGTGTAACCCAAAGAGTACTTATAAAAACATACACCAAAATAGAAATCTTATGTGTCCTGGTATTTAGTGTTAATTTTGGATGAAAATCTGATTGTAATTAGCAATTACTACTGGACAAAGGAGTTATTTCCCTGGTAATTTCTTTCTTGCCCATAGCTGTTGTGTTTACATTAGTTATACCCTGGCATTACATGGTAGAATTGCATTAGACTTTATTCTAGATTGTTTGCACCTTTTTCTGTGCCATTTCTTTTAGTTAATGGGCACATCTGTAGACATTAATTTCCACCTACATCAAGAAACATTTTAATATTCTCCACTTCTTACCAGTGGGTAGCTTATGAATGTTATGTCAGTAACGATTTCTAATTTATTTTCCTCCCTGCTCTGTTCTGTCAGCAGGTGGCATCAATGCTCCCACATCAAAATGTTATTTCTGGAAAGGGGTCATGCTTGGATATTCTGTCAGATCTTCCCCTTCCTCCATATCTCCATCAATCTAGTCCAGGCCTCCTTTTGTGCCTTCTTGAGCAAGTTTTGTTATCTTCAGTTTGTTTACTCTATTTCCACTCATTCTTTTCAAACATTATCTATACTACCCAAAGAGTTTTCTTTCAAGTTGAATCCAGGCCAGGTATATTATTTTTAAACCATGTCAGCATTTCTTTTCCAGAAACACTTTTATATTTGCCTGGAAGGGCTTTCCTGACTCAGTTTCTGTCTATCTATTTAACCTTGCTTTGTTTATTCAAGCTATATAGGCCTCCTTATAGCACCTGATTTCTATCCAGCTTTTGCTTCCATAGAGATAATATGGAATATGCATCTTTCTTATTGTAGTTCTTACTTAGTGTTGGGTTTTAATTTTAACTCTGTTCCTTCAAAAACTTCTAATATATTGTTATGTCACATTACACTTTCTTGACAGCTCTGTTTCTTTATGTGGTTATTTGATTTGTGAATTTATCTATTACAGGGCATTACGTAATATAAAAAATACTATGTGTCTGGGACACAATAATAACATTATTCTGACATGAATGATTAGGCCAACCAACAAATGTATAAACAAATAAGTCTACAAAAGCTGATAAATATTATGTTGGGGGAATAAGAAGAAATGATAGGAAAGGGTTGGTGAAAATGTAATCTTAGAAAAAAAATAGAATTACTTTTAGAGAGTAAGGTAAGAAAAATATTTGGAGGTAGGAAGATATTTAAGCCATGTAAAAGTAAATTTTATTCACCAGAAGTAACTGTTATCTCAGAGGCTTACTGCTGAATAAGCTCACACTTTCTAGTTCTTTCTGGGGTCTGGCTAGCTGGTTCAACTTAGTCTTTCTGGCCCAAACTCCTTTCCAAGCTGACTGATTCAATCTGTCTTTCCTTGGCTTCTCACTGAATTATTCTGCTTGAACTTAAACTAACTTAGGCAATCTGTTCTATTCTTCTGCTTCTTCTTATTTGTTGTCTTCAAATGTCTCTGCTGCACTAATGAAATGGAACTGAACTCCACTGTACTGTCACAAGTGCTCTCTGACTAACTGAACTCAATTGCCTCCACCCACTCTCTCTTTACACTCTATTAAGTATCTTCATTTTCCTGTCTGTTTTCATGAGAGTTGAGCACATTCTATCTCTGATTCATTCTGTCAAATCTTTCTGTGATCTGATACTTTGTCTGTCCCTCAATTAGACATCATTGTTTGGGATTGAAGGTGTATACTAAAGGCATGTTTGTATTGTAGCCAGAGGGATTAATGGTATGTACTAAGGACATGTCTGTATTCCAGCCAGATTGTATAGGACTGTATCTTTAGATGTGATCCTTTGCCAGAGTAACCATGTTGCTGCATTAAATCTCCTCTACAAAATAGAATTCATGGAATAGAGGTGATTGTTTTATGTTAGAAGTTTAAGGTAACTTTACTTGGTCAAATGTTATGTCACAAAATTGTGAAGAGTTGAATTGATATTACCAATGTAAAATTAATACAAGTAGATATGTTTTGGAATTACAGATCACATGAAATAACAGGAACTCTTGATGAGCAATTGATTAGAAGTATCTCAATATTATAATTTATTACATGAATCATTAATTACCCATTTGGAGTTTTAAAAACTTATGTGTATGTCTGTGTGCGTTGATGACACAAAAATACAGATGATCTAATAGAGGAGGAGAAAAGATGTTTATTTATTGAAATACTTTTGTATACAATATATTTTGATCACTTCCTCCTTCGCCAACATTTCTAGATATTTTCTACCTCCCTTTTCACCCATTCATTTTTGTTCTCTTTCTCTCTCTCTCTCTCTCTCTCTCTCTCTCTATCTCTCTATCTGTGTGTGTGTGTGTGTGTGTGTGTGTCTGTCTGTCTCTGTGTATGTCTGTCTCTCTCCCTTTCTATCTCTCTGTAAAAAGTGAACAAAGAACCAAAAGACCAGTATCAAAATGAATACTGTATTAGTCAGGGTTCTCTAGAGTATAGAACTTATGGGTAGTATCTATATAGTAAAGGAATTTGTTGATGACTTACAGTCTATAGCCCAACTCCCAACAATGGTCAGGAGCAGCTGTGAACAAAAGTCCAAGGATGTAGCAGTTGCTCAATCCCACAAGGTTGGGTTGGTGAGCAGGGGCAGAGGGGAGGGAACAGTTTTATTTATTTATTTATTTTTTGAGGTGAAACTGGGAAAGGGGATATCATTTGAAATGTAAATAAAGAAAATATCTAATAAAAAAAAGAGTGGATTCCCAGATACTCACTCGATGCCACCACTCCACAAGTAGTTTTAAGATACACAGGGGAAAAAAGGGGCTTGCAAATAAACTTGCAATCCATCCATATGATTTGTGGTACACACCTTTAATCCCAGCACTTGGGAGGCAGAGGCAGGTGGATTTCTGAGTTCGAGGCCAGCCTGGTCTACAGAGTGACCAGGACAGCCAGGGCTATACAGAGAAATGCTGTCTCAAAAAAACAAAAAGAAAAATTAAAAAAAAAAAGAAACAAAGGAAACTCAGGGAAGCAAGGAGCATTGTAAGTTCCAAAACTATAAAAAGAAAATAACAAGCCCATGAGGTCTCACCTTCAGACAGAGAATTATCAGCAACCAACGAATGCAGAGTGGGAGAAGCAGTCTTCTGTAGGAAAGAGCATACCAATTGCTTATTCAAAACCAAATGGTCAGTCCTAAAAACATACATACGAGGAGCATGAAACACATTGAGGAGGTTGTCGTTATGTATTTAAGAACACACACATATATGTAACAACTCTTAAAGCAAAAGAGGCCATGAGTTTGAATGAGTACAAAGGGGTACATGGGAAGGGTTAGAAAGGAGACAGGAAAGAGGGTTAATGATATAATTACACAATAACTTCAAAAATATTTAAAAACATGCAAGAACAAACAAGATTTACCATAGGAACAAAATGCAAGCTATTTTATTAGGTTAGGTTTAATTGCTTTTTACTGTAAATAACTAAGTTAAAGCTATTTTTATTTGGAATAGATTCTTTTCATCACAGGAAGAAAAACTTTTCCCCCATTTCCTTGTGGGCTTTTATATTTTCAATTTTCTTCTTCATTATGCCATTTGTTATTGTTTTTTTCTTTTAATCTTTGATTTTCCCAAATCGTCAATAGCATTTATGTAACTTTAAATTTTAATTTAAGTAAAGTAAATTATTTTAAGATAAGCCTTCTTTCTTCCAATGTCCTTATATAGGTCTCCAGAAAAAGGTGTGGCCCAGATTAAAAGGGTGTGCCACCACACCTTTAATACGAGATGACCTTGAACTCAGATATCTTTCTCTCTTAATCTTCTGGGATTCATAGCCACTATGCCTCAACATCTCCATGCCAAGATCCAGGTCAGAAACTTGTATCTATCAGCCTCCAGATTAAGATCACAGGTGACCCTTCCAATTCTCTATTGTAGTTCATTCCAGATATAGTCAAGTTGACAGCCATGAATAACCAATATACCCCTTGTCAACATGACACAAATAATATTTCATGACCACATGAAACAATAACAAGAACATGAATAAGCCTAAAATGATGCAACTATTCCTTGTACAATTGCAAATGCATTTGTACGTTTACAACAGGGCAATGTTCCTTGGAAACATTCTTTTAGTGTCTCAACTTAAATACCAATTTATGTTAATGGAATTGGAAGAAAGACAAATGTAATCTTAACAAAACAAGACAGAAGCATTCATATTAGTTTATAATCCTCGTTTCTGCACCTGATTACGTGGCCTTAGCTGGTATTTATAACTACCTTCCTCTACTACCCATTCTGTATTTCCTTCACCCTTGGCAAGCACCTCAGCAGGTCTTGGCTCTTTTCCTGGAAGATTCACCCATACCTTCATTCCTGATGGGTCTGCATCCTTTGTCATCCTGCTTGGATTAGGCTGTTGTAATTTCCCATCGACTTTAATCACAGGACATGATAGTACTAAGAGATGCCCTAAGGGTTCTCCTGCTCTCCAGACATAATCCTGTTGACCTCCATTGTGGAGAGGCAATCCAATTTCTCCATGGTAATCTGGATCTATCACTCCTCCTAACACTTTATTCCTTTCTTAGCCTGTTGGTTTAAGGGCATTAGAAGCCCAAAATGACCAGAAGAAAAATCTGAGCTTCCAGTTCAATGGAATGTTTGTTGTGGCTCCTAGTACGAGAACTCCCCCCTCTGGAACCAAAACTTCTAGGTCAGCAGAACCTAGAGTTGTGGGGACAGGAAGCAAAAATAATAAGCAAGAAGACAAAAAATGTAAATCACACCAAAGATCACAATAACATAAACAAACAAATATACAGAGTTTGACTTTGTTGACCATATCTACTCCTGGGCATGACTCATGTCATAGAATGTGATTGATTGATCTTAAAGAGAAGTTATATAGAAAGAATAATGGAATAAACCTGGAAAAAAGCATTATCTAGGGGAAGGGATGGATTCATCCCAGGATGGGCATTGTAGGGCATTGTAACAGCAGTCAAGGAGAGAGAATTAACTGACTGCAAAGTATAATTATATATACATATAAAATGACATTATAAAATCTACTAATTTGTATAGTAACCTAAAAATTATATATTTTAATGTTTGCATGATTCAAAAATGTATATATGATGTAAAGCTGCATTTCTCAAAGGGGATAGCTAAAATGTTTAAAAAACAAGAGCACACATCTCATTAGTAGCAATTAAGAATGGTATCCTTGGCCGGGCAGTGGTGGCACACACCTTTAATCCCAGCACTTGGGAGGCAGAGGCAGGCAGATTTGTGAGTTCAAGGCCAGCCTGGTCTACAAAGTGAGTTCCCGGATAGCCAGGACTACACAGAGAAACCCTGTCTTGAAAAACCAAAAAAAAAAAAAAAAAAAAAAAAGAATGATATCCTTGATTACATGACTTTATTTCATTTATCTTTTAAGAAATCTTGAGACCGACTCACATAGTGGCTGTACCACTATGCATCACCACCAGCAGCGAATATGAGTCCTCATCATTCTCCACATACTAACTACAGTGCATTGTAGTGTCTATCCTAATTTACCTTTTCTGATGCCTAAGGATGTTGAGTATCTTTTCACCAATTTTTTTTGAACTTTTAAGAACTCTCTACTCAGTTCAGAAGTTCAATGATTGGTAGAAATATATGGTACTTAGGAGCATTTAACTCTGTGTTTGTGTATGTGTATGTATGTGTGTACATATTTGTGTGTGTGTCCACAATGGTAAATTGAGGATCTAGGAAGGAAAAAAAAGTTGGAAGAAAAAAATCTAAAAGCTGTGGGTAAGAGAATTAAGTATATGTGACATGAACTTGCAAGGAGATGCAAAAGAATTTTCTTTAAGGAGATGACACTGTGAGTACCATCATGCTTCAGTGAGTATGTGGACAACAGAAATGGACTTGCTATATTTTTCTTCTTTTGGTGATGGATCTATGGTGTACCTGACAGGAATGGAAACCAAATGTGATCAGGTACATTGTATGAAATTTCTAAATAATTAAGATATTACTTTGGCAAAAAAGAGAAATTTTACTGGAAGAAGGACTCAAAGAGAAATGTCGAACAGTGGTTCTCAATCTATGGCTAGTGATGCCTTTAGGGTGTCAGATAGGAGTCACCTACAATCACCTGAAAACACAGATGTTCATACTATGATTCCTAACAGGGGCAAAATTACAGTTACAAACAGAAGTGAAAATAAATCAATGGCTGGGGGTCAAAACAACATGACAAACTGTATTAAAGATCACAATATTAAGAAAGTTGAGAATCATTGACTCAGAGGGAAGTAGAGGAGGATGAATAAGAGAAAAGTGTGTACACAAATATAACATAAGGAAACACATTCTTTTGAATGCTTTCTCTGAAAACCTAGCAAAAACAAAACAAGAACAATTATGTAGAATGTAGTCTGAGCTATCAGGACAAATTACTGTTTCATATCAATGACTCACGAAGTAAGCGTCTTTACTTAAGATGATATGATAAAGCCACTCACACATTCTCTTAGCATCTCAATTCTTTTTTTTTTTTCATCTCAATTCTTTAGTATGTTTGTACAAAATGAGGTAATAGGATGTCTGGTTGTATTCATCTAACTCCTAGCTACCCTATACAATGTCCAGCCACCTCTGTTCTGTATGGAATCAATATAATTCAATGTGAACATGCAAATGGAGTTAATGATTTTTTTCTGTCTATTCACTGTTTTGGTACGGGTTCTGTTTTGCTTTGCTTTGCATTTCACCTTAGATGGATTTGGTGACCTTTTCTGTGTTTGAGTAAGCTTCCCCTGCGCTTTCATTCTGTGATTAAGAGGCTTTCACTATGCAACCAGTTTGACATGGTCATTACTTAATGCTCACTTAACAAAACTCTACAAGACCAAATTATCACAGTGGGTGAAGGAACAGATGGCCAGCTGGCTAGAATCCATGCTCGCTTTGTTTGATGATTTCTCAAGTCTACCACAAAGAAGCCACATGTGTGACCTTAGGAGGCAGTCCAAACAACAACTGGCCTGTCCAGCTGTGCTTCAGCATCTCAGCTGTGAAGTTTGAGTCTGTGCCTTTCCCATCTGAATGAAACTGGAATACCTCCTGCTCAGTAATTAAAATGGAAATCAGGAAGGACAGATTTCCAGAGGTAACACAAATTCTTCCACAGCATCCAATCACTGTCTTCAAAGAAAAAAGGATCTTGCAAAAAGTACATCTATTTTTAAATACTCTTTAATTGATAAGATTGTGCATCATCTGATATTTTAAATACTGTAACACTATCCAACAAAGAAATTGTGGCATGACTCCAAGTTTCAAATATGTAGTATCAATAAATAGGGCTATAAAAACTATATCTGTTCTGCAACCATCACTGTTTGCTATTGATTGTGATAGAAGTTTGGCATACATATTGAAATTATAAATATTGCAGTCAGTTAGCATACATGTGTGACATGCTATCACATGTGTATTGTATTAGGATCTGAAGATAAAGAATAAAGCAACACAGAGGTATACTTTGTACAAGCAGTTAATAATGGACTCGAGGAGACAAAGGAAACCTATCACACAGTTACAAATGAAACAGTATTCAGTGAGCTGCTGAGGGCCTGGCAACAAGCTGAGTAGGAGGTGAGTAAGGTGAAGGGCTGTCAGGAAAAGATTGATGAAGAACATGGAAATTCTGTAGTTGCTTAGAGATGCATGTAACATAGTGAGAGTGCCTATGCTCCAGAATCAGGAGCTCAAATATTTCTGTAACAATCTTGTGGAAAACTGTGGTCTCTATTCTATTGCTAATATATTCTTTTTCTACTGACAGATGGAAGATAAAGTAACAGTTGGTAACTGAAGGAAAACTTGAGTGATATCTTTGGGGTCTATACCACCTGCTAATGTGAATTCTTAAGTATTCTTCTGCTTTTACTTTTGTTTCTGCTTCTGATTCAGTATTTGCCAGAATGTGTGTCCATGTGTTTGCAGCGACTGTAGAGGCCAGAAGAGGGCGATGGACCATTTAATTAGGAGTTGCAGACAGTTGAGAGCTGCCACATAGGTTCTGGGAATTGAATCTCATTCATTAAAAGAGCAGACAGGGATCTTGATCCTTGTGCCATCTTCCTAACCCCAAGTTTCTGTCCTTTAGTACATAGATGGTGAACTCTGATGCACATAGTTATTATATAAATGACCTGCACAGGTTTTTCTTCATTTTTGTTTTTGTTTTGGTTGTTTTTGTTTTTGTTTTTTGGATTCAGTCCTCTAGTAAAGAGCTGTGAGATGATTTCTTTACATTAGTTGAAAATTGTTGACTACTGGGTTATAAATTACATCCATTGCAAATTTTCACAGAATTTGTCACATTGAAGGTCTGATTTGTTTTTCCTTTCCATGCTTATTTTCTATTTCTGTAGTGTTTATACCATTGATAGGGAAGGGGCTTAAAATATCCCTTGAACTTCTATTTACTAAATTTAATAGTGTTATAAAATGTATAATGATATCCATCAATTAAACAGTGGTTTCTAGATGGTAGCTCTATTAATAGACATTTGTAGATCTCACTTTATAATATTTTTTAGAAAGTCATAGATAAACATTGGTTTGTCTTGTGTTCACTACATATAGACCTATAAATAAAACCACATCTTCTTCAGACAGTAAATATTAGTGATTAACTAACATATGCCCAGAAATAACATCTTGATGACTTTGTAATAGCATATACAGTATGACTGCAGAAAATGCTACATTTCCACTGGATGATGAAATATTCAGAGCTGAGGTTTCCCATCTTGCAGGTGGGATTTTAAAGCTTTACAGTTATGAAAGATGGGTGACTATGGAAAAGGATAGAGATCACTTTACAACAAGGTAATAGCTGGTGTAGTACTTATTAGCATTCAGAACATTCATACTGCTCAAATTGGTGCTCGTATTTGAAAGATGTATATATTAAATATATATACATAAAATTTCAAATATTTCATATTTGAAAGATATATATATTATTGGTGAGTGATATAATATATCTGTGTCACAATGATTAAGTATATTTATCAATGTAGTGTATATAATAACTTACTTAGAAAATTTATGATTTACAATCAGCAAACTGAATTCTGAACAAGAGTTTTGAAAAGATACAGCTCAACTGAAGAAAATGTTTTTCTTTGACATTCCCTTCTCTCATACCATTTCCTGTCCTCCTTGACAACACCCAGGTCATCTAGGAGAATGACTAAAGAATATTTCCTAGTCATTGCTGCTAAATTGGAGTACTTTCTTTGTCTCCATCACTATGAAAACCCATCTATCACTGAACTATGAAGCTGGAACTATTACTGTTGAAAATATGAATGTTATCATATAATACAATACAATAAGTCAATACAATACGAATAATACATTAGAACTGTGGTTCCCTTAATCACCTCCAATTACATAAGTGAGCAACTAACTCAAGAAATATAACTAAAGAATGTTACTCTCTTTAAGAGGACTGAATATAAGGAACTTCAAAGTATGAAGTGTCTTACATGACAGAAATGTACTTTCTCAATTTCCCAAGGTTGAAAATCCAAATACAAGGTGTTTTCTTGTTGTCTTCACATAGCATTTAGGTGAGACAGAACCATTTCTCACCCTTTGTGAGACTAAATATAGTCTCCCAGTGTATATCAGCTGAATAGATGAGGGCATTCACATATGATTCTATATAACCTTAATCATTTCCTTACAACTTCTGGGTCCCAGAAACATTCACATTCTAAGGCTCTAGTGATTAGGGCATTATTTATAGATTAGGTATCAAATTACCTTTAAAAGTCTCATAGATTAAACTCTTTGCTCCCAGATAATGTATATAATCTGTGAAAAGTGATAAGATTATAAAAGCACAAACTAAATCAATGCATTAATCTACTTACTAAATAATTGCAATAGGAGTTAGGAGTTAGGGGCTGGCTCAGAGAGGTATGTCACTGTGGGTGCTTTTTTCTTCTGTTCCTCTCCCTCTTTTTCCCTTTCCTCTCTTCCTCCCTATCTCCCCCTCCCTTAATCTCTCCTTCTCTCCCCCCTCTATTTCATGTGTGAGTGCACATGTGTGTATGCATGGATATATCCTGCCACAAAACAAAACTTGTGGCTCTAGATTTTTATTTTGACCTAATATTAAAAGCAGTATTTTTATTATTAATTTCTTGAGAGTTTCAGACAATGTATTTTGAAAATAGTCAATCCTTCAATTCTTCCCCTTACCACCCTCTCACACCTTCTCACACACAGCTTTCTAATTTTGAAATTTATTTCTTTCCTTCCTTCCTTCCTTCCTTCCTTCCTTCCTTCCTTCCTTCCTTCCTTCCTTCCTTCCTGCTCTCTCTCTCCTCTTCTTCCTCCTTCTCTTTCTCCTCCTCCTCCTTCTTCTCCTTCTCTTCTTTCTCCTTCTTTCCTTCCCTCCTACAGAGTTCATTTTTAGTTGTCAAACTAGTCTTGGGATTGGAGCTTGATCTGGTATGTGGCATCCTACCAGTAATCAGATAACCTTTTTTAAAAAAGGAAAAAAGAAACAATAACAATCAAAAACCAAATAATCAAAGAAGACTCTTCCATTCCCCAAAGCCATTGCATGCTAATAATTCCCTAGCCAGTGGTAGGCTTGCATATCTACCCCCCACACTTTATTTTGAGATTTTTAAGGCCCTGTCCCTAATATCCCCTAACAAATTTTTGTCCTCTGTGGACATTTTAACTGGAGTACCTCAGAATATTTAAAGTTAAGATCTAGAAATGAGAGAAAACATGTAGTTTCTATGTCTGGATTATTTAGTCAAGACTGTTATATCTAGCTCTACCCATTTACCGTTCTTGTTTCTGCCTAACCACCATGGCTTACCCTCTCTTCTTTTCAAGGCCTAGCTGTCTGGATGTCTCACCTTATCACAAAGACCTGTGCAAATGTGACCATACAACCATGGACCAAAGCCTCTGAAATGAGAATTCAAACAAATCTTTTTTCCTTAAACTGTTTCTCTCAGATATTTGTAACAGGGATTAAAAAAGAAAATCTGACATCTCTAGCATCAATAAATGAAATTTGCAGGGCACAATTCATATCCAAAAGGTCCTTGCAGTTATAAATTGATAAACATTGACTCATGGAATCATATTGAATTTAGAGTGGGCTGCAGATATGTGACTTGTACGGAAAAAAGCAGAGGGGAGGTACAGTGAGAATTTTGATCTCATTAAAAAACAAATAGTGTGTTTTGATTTTAATCTCAGAAGTGGGTTATGGCTCTGCTTCAGATTATTCACAACAGCTAGCTATGGTCTACTTTGTTCTCTAGCAGGGACATGATTTTGCCAGCTGCAGATAGTTCCTGCAATTGTGTGACATTGGGAATTTGGAGGACTTTTCAGAGAATATATTAAAACCAATATTAAAACCAATGCTCCAAAAGGTGGAAGGGGGCGGATGGTTGGTTGCCCTTGCTTACTGTGGTTGTTGGTGATGGTTTGTTAATTAATCATGTACAAAGAAGAAAGAAGAAATCAGATATCCTGACTAGGAAGATCAAACTTGCCCCGAGGAACTTGATGCTCCTAATCAGCAGGAAATAGTCTAACTATAATCACTCCTATTTAGTGTTAGGGGGTTGAATTGGTAGAAAGGGGATATAAGAAAGAAGAACCACAAAGGAGCAGAGGGGAACAAAGACCCAGGGAAGATGAGTGTAAAGACAGGTGAGGATTAATGGGATGCTCTGAACAAACAAATGGAGTTGCCTGTCATCGGCCATGTGCTGGTGCCAGTGACTACATGACATCATTATCAGGAGCCCCTCGAAAAAGTGATTGTTTTGTGAGAGTGTAGTTGATGCTTTGGTGTCTATTTTATATCCTCCACAGCTCAGAGGGAATGTTTTGGCTGTTTTATGCTACAGAGTGAGTGGAAATTAGCTGCAGCTATCCTGAAATGAATACAAGGCCAGGAGAGCATGCTGTGTAAGCACTGGTCATCTCGAGGCCTCCAGCAGACACTTGCTTACTGACAGTGTGTTCTGCAGGGGACAGTTTGTCAGCATGCCCTGGATAAAAAGTCTGCTTACTTCCGATTTTAACTTGTACAATTTTCCCCACAGCTTTTACAGTTTGAAGAGAAATCTTATTAATCTTGTTGATTTTCCTCAATAATGAATTTTTTTAAATTTTGATTAGAGTTTAATTATGATTTCAAATATAAAGTAGCTTAGAGGAGTTTTTCCTAACATACCTGAATGTTGTACATTCACATTTATGAGAAAGAACAAAGAAGAAAACAAAAACAGAGACTACATAGAAGACAGTGTTAGAGCATCTATCCCATGAGCATATGTGAAATAACTCCCTTTCTCAAGAAGTTTAATACATTTTTATTACTTTTTAAGATATGAGTTTAGGTATGTGTGTGGGGGATTGGTTGTGATTGAAAGTGGCTGCAGGGTATAGAAGAGGATTCTGGATGCCTAGAGCTGCAGTTACATGGGTCTGTATGGCTGCCAACATAGGGGCTGCGAACTAAACTCATATGTTACAAGAACAGTGTTAACCATTGAGTCATCACTGTATCCTCCCAACCAGTTTTTAAAAGAGTGACCACGGTTTAAAATGACAACAAGTATATATCCAAGTCTTAATAAATGTAAAGACAACTCTGAGAGATGGTTTCCATATGTTTATTAAGACAAGAGTTGTAGCCATTTTTTGAGTCTCAACTGTTTCCTTTTCAATTGTCCAGCAACAACTTGAAACCCCATAGGTTTGCAATGACTACATCGATGTTTCTCTATTATGTAAGTTAATGTATACATTCAATTTTAAGCACTAACTCCAAAATTTTGGAGGCATGACATATAACCTAAACCAATCCTGAATGTACATCTTCACAGAAGTGATAATGTATCTGCTTCTTAATATTCTGTCTGTTCTCTACTACAGTCGTAATTGGAGCACAGTGTTCACTGTTTAAGAGGATAACTGTGTTACACATATGAAAATAATTTTAACTCTGTTGTTAGCATTATAAAGAGATGGAAGCAAAACACCACAGTATTTGAATCTATTGTTTTTTTAAGCAATTAATCTTGTTGACATACTTATATGAACTTGCATAAAGATGCCTGGAAGAATGTTGTTGAACTCAGTTGTTCATTAATTTTGATCACACGCTGTCCTCATTATGTTAGGAACTACTTCAAGATTCCTAGAAAAGTATTACAACATTGATTTAAAAATTCCCAGAAGCCTTTTAGATTTGAAAGTTCATCTATGCTCTTTGTTAAGAGTGATATTACCAAATGTATTGGTCTAGTAAAATAGTTCATAATACCAACAATAAGTAGAACACATAGCCACCAGTCTCTGTGCTTCTCAATGTCTGTATTACAAAATGGTGCCAAGTTCTTTAGGGAGCTGTTTTGAGTGGAAAGGCATTGATGACAGATTTGTAGGTGTTCTTTCTGTTAAAACCTCTAAGTGGCTCAAAAACACTAATTGGTTTCTAAACTTTGGTTGCAGTTACATTGTTTCTAAAGCTATACATGAGTCACATGTACAATGCCAACAAGTTACAAGAGACATAGTAGACATACTTCAAATATAATAAAGTCTTGGTTGTTAAAGTTAACAACATAGAGTGTAAGGGGAGAGGGGAGAAGGGATGTAAAATGGCTAAAATTCATTATAGAGATGTATAAAACTGTCAAAGAGTAAAACATTTTAAAGAGATTATTATAATGCCAGGGGGAAATCTCAGAATTAAATTTCTAGAAACCATTACCTAAACAATGAAAGGTATTAATCCTAAGCATGTACCACTCACAGTACTGGTGAACTGTGAAATATTCTTTAGAATCAACTGCACAAAGTTGAAAATGAAATGTACTCTGACATTATGAGCTTCCTCTTTCTGCTGCCCTCAATCCTAATTCCACTGAAAGTGTTGACCACACGTTTAGCACAGTGCCTACAACACAACTAGTGCCTCGTAAATAGATAATACTAATGTAAGGGGCAGCTTTATTCTTATCAGTACAGAAAAACAATCTCATGTATTATAAGCAGTTAATTTTATTTATCAGTACACCAAGATCTAAAATTATACTTTCAGTATCAAATTGCCATTTGGATGTGCATAAATGGCACCAAAACGGAAGTTTCCCCATATTCCTCATTTGCATGTGATTAACCTTCTTATCACTTGGAGAAAAGATAACTAGAAATCATTGCTATATATTTTAACTGTTTATGTGCAATATCAAATACAAAACAAGCAAGTTTTGTGGGTGCTCACCTGTTTTATCTTTATGTTCTAACTTATTTTATAGTCATCTCTCTTTATTCAGGATCAAAGAATATGGCTTTATTGATATGTGGATTATTTGATTAACAAAATATATCACTGTCAATAATGTTACATAGTGCTACATTTTTATTAATAATATATTTGTAAAGAAATTAGGATAAATGCAGTCATGATGAATGTTAATACAATTCTGCAATTAAAAATAACAATTTTAAAGCTTCAACCATACTAGAAAGATAAAAAGAGAATCTGATTACAAATTCAGAAGGCTTGAAACTAGTTAAGTATAAAAATTTCTAAAAATAACCCACATTAATTTATGAAAAGGAGTAGCACTATTGATGTTTTAAAGAATAAACCAAGATAAAGGATGTTGTACATAGATGCCGTGATTACCACTTGTTATTGACATAGATTCATCTTGCCACGTGTAACAGAAATCTACAGTGCAGGAACCAGGATTCTTCCCATATGAAGTTTATGGCCTCAAGCAAAGGAGATAAGAATCCTCTCATCTCAGCACTCAATCTTTCTGCCTTGAGAAATCAAAGAGTGCTTGAAAGGTATAGACAGACTGGAGTCTGGAGAGCTGACTCAGTGGTTAAAAGTGATTGCCCTATAATCATGAGAACTGGAGTTCAGATCTCAGCCCCACATAAATAAGTCAGGAATCCCTACAAATACCTGAAATGAGCCTGAAGAGTTGCTGTGACATGTCTGTTTTCAGCCCAGCTGTACAGACAGAAGCACCAGGAACAGGGAAAGACTTGCCTCAAAGGAAGGACTGAGGAGTGATAGAGAAGGTCAAAATAGACTCTTTTCTAGATGCAGGAACAGATGATCCCAACTGAGAGAGTAAACACACACACAGAGAGAGAAAGAGAGAGAGAGAGAGAGAGACAGAGACAGAGACAGAGACAGAGACAGAGACAGAGACAGAGAGACAGAGAGAGAGGCATATACAGAGATATAGATATAAGTACAGAGAAAGAGAGAGAGAGATGCACAGAGACATACACATACATATGTACACAGAGAGAGACATAGTCGTAAGTATATGCAAAAATAAACAAATCTAAAGGATATATAGAATCAGACATACATATAATTATGACTAATTTTTGGTGTAATTGAATTCAAAGATTATTCTAATGAGAAAAAATATCATTAGCACTAGAGCCTTTCTATCTATATATATGATATATAATATATTCTGATCCAATTGCTGAAGACTCTAAGATGCTTACATTAGAGGAGGCTTTTGAGTGCTACATTATTTATAGAAATATGCTCAGTGAATTCATGCTGACTGTTTACATCTGTCATAACTAACATTAATGCACAGACTGACAACTTGGGAGCAAGCATGGCTTGCTAGGAAAATTGTAGACTTTGTAGTCAGGCAAAGTATGATAAAAGATTTGCTTTCTGATTAGACATGTTACTTAACCTCTTTGTGCCTGTTTTTCCCACTAAATCCAAGATATATTCTTACAATATATATTTTTAAAAGCAAGAACTTAAAGGAACTCTCGAAAAGAAAATCCTACTCCTACATGATTTACTTCACCCTTGTCCTTAAAAAAAAAAAAGACAAAAACCAAAACACTGGATTTCATAGACTGAGAAAAATGCTAGCAGTAATGGTAATCCTTTCCTAAAACCCAGGTGGCAGCTGAGGTCATGATTCCCTTTGAGATGCAAATACAAAGACTCAAAAACTCACATCTGCAGAGAATCCCAGAGATTGAATCAAGATTACTGAACAGAACTGTGTTCCTGGGGCATTTACAACTGTCTTTAACTGGAATTCACTGGACTGCATGCCCAGCAACCCTTCCTTTCTACCAGAATAAAAGGCTGTAAATTGCCACAGATTTCCCTACCGGTTTTCTCCAATACTTCACAGACTCTGGAGGTTCACTGATGCTGGTGGGGAGCTAGATCACTGAAAACAATTCTGTACAAATGATTTACCTCTGAATTATGGGCACCACGATTTCTTATTAGATACGTTTCTTCACGAATTAACCACTCAGGACGTTGTCTGCCCTCTCACTATGGAGACTTTATTTTAGCTTTGTTAGGATTCCTCCCCATTGTTCTCTCCTATCTTTTCTCAGTTCTTTCCTGTACTAAACTGTCTGATCTCACCTCCTTGCCTAGTCTAATCTTCTAAAGATAGTGTACATAATTATGCTAGGTCATCCAGGTTCCTTTGCACCCACTGTTCTTCAGAGAGACTGTCAATGACCCACTGTTTGGCATCAGTTTTATCTCCTTGCATGACTATGCAAAAGTCTTACATTCAAATCTTTTATTAATTCCCTGTGGAGTTGCTTAAACCTAAGTGAATGTGGGAGAGGTTTCTATTCTTTCTGCTGTAATTACTCCACTCTCTCGAGGAGGCAAGAATACCTTCATTAGTTTTGGTTTTAATAACTATTTTTTTCTCCCAGGTATAATTCCTTAGATCCAATTTTCTTCATACATAGTGTTTTTTAGATTTTACTGAATTTTTATTACGTTATGCTTTCTTATCTGCTAAATTGTGAGATTGGGTTAGTTGGCATTCATAGTGCCCTATTTGTTTAGAATTTTATAATAATTTGAATATATTTTATGTAACATGTATGAGTATCAGTTGCCACTTAATGAAAACATGCTTTTTCTTATTTGGAAGAGAATTGATGCAACAAAACTCTTAGTGTTACTTTTATTAGATACTCCTCTCCTGGAATCCCAGATTCTGAGTTTGAGATTTAATGCATCCCCAGGGGATATTGGTCTGATGAATAGCATCACATTTCTCTAACCTTCAACTTTAAACCCCAGCACCAGAGCAACCAGGGGCCATATAAGGGAACAGCAACGCCTTAATCTTTTGCTATGAGAAGTAGATGAGATTATTTTGTAGATTATGTTTTTATAGTATGATACATTATCAGATAACTTTTGGAGTACAGAAGAAACAGAAAAAAGAGATGGGATGTTTAACATGATGCTTAGCAGTGAGGAAAAATTGTTTCAATTGCTTCTAAATGTTATCATAGGTTTTATACTTACTTCCTTCTTTCAAACACAGACCATGTCCCCACTTAAGGGAAGTTGCTAGACTATTTGATTCATAGACACTCAGTGGGACTAAACGATCTGCTTCAGAAAATGTATTGTTTAAAAACTTATATCATATTCTTGAAGTTTACAACTTGATACTATGTGAAACACATAGCTACTGAAATGGTTACCATTTTATATTTAATTTTGAGTAAAAATACCCAGTTTAAATCTATTTAATAAATGTCCCCACTGTAATGAACTATTACTGACATTAATCCTCATGTTGTACATTAGATATCTAGGTATCTTTTTTGAGGGATATGGAAATATAGATACTTGTAGTAAAAGGATATATTTCATAATTCCTTTTCAGTTTTTAAAAGAAATTCTAAAGATGAAGTATGATTCTAGGCACTATAGAGTGCCTATAGACTATTCCATGTAAATCTTTTTTTTTTTATCCAATATTAAACAGAAAGAAGTGCAGTGTTTTTCCCTATAAGGTTTCTAAAGGAAATAATCCAATCATAATTCTTATTCTAACATAGAAGCATGTTACGTAATCTCCAATCATGTTCAAATCTAAGTGCAGTGGTCTGCTTTGAGTGAAGATGGTGAATGTCCGCTTTCCTTAAAATCTACTTTTTCCATAATGCTCTGTTAACAACTTTGCTTGATGTATCCTTTAATAGTTGTCCCAAATCTTCAGAATTATTGTAACCATTCCTCTGCCTTCTTTCTTGTCTAAGCTGAAAATTTTTGTTCTTCTCTTGATCTTTCTCCAGGACCCTGGATTTCCTCTTCATGGATTAGCAGGCATTTAATAATCCTAATATTCATTTTCTAGGATCAGCATATAAATTACGTTTTAATGATTTTTTCCTTTACAAACATATTCTATCATCTATACTTTAAAAAATTAATTCCTCCTGATCAGTCTCTCCCATCTTCCCCCAGTTTTTCCATCTAAGAATGGTCAATTGACTCAACCAGTCTCACCATGTTGTCTAGTCTGCTTTTCCAAAGATAAATCTGAAAAAATGCACCCTCTCACCTAGACTCCCTTTCACCCATTGTATATCAGAGAAACTTTCAAGGACCCACTGCTTGTCATTAATTTTTTCTTGTAATAGAACAAGGCAAAAGTCTTTCATTCTAATCTTTTCCAATTATTTTTGTTCTTTGGTCATTTTTCATCTTTAAGGGAAAGCGTTCCATTATTTCCCTAGACTCCTTTAGAAACTCTCCTCTGGGTTCTGTCTTCACTAAGTTAGCACTTACTCTGGAAATCTGAATGTGGTATAGAGCATTGTACCACATGCTTAAGAAGGACAAAGGCCATCAGGACAGCTTGGGTGTTTAGCAGAAGCTCCCAGACTTTGACAGCCTGTCACTTATGAAAGAAGAAAACAAGGAAGAAAAGAAAGCATTGTCTACACAAAGCTTCAGATTGACAGGATTTTCCAGCAAAGATCAGCTGTCCCATTGGAGCATCCCAGAGTACAGAATATGTACTTGAAGAGTTCGATGCCACATGGTGCTCTGTCATTGCTTCGGGGAGGTAACCTGGAGTGAACATTGTTTTACCAGATCTTACAGAGCCTTAGCTAAATTGTTGCAGCAGATCCTACAGTGGATGCTGCCAGCTAATCACACTGGTAACAGCTGGTTTTGCCCAGGGAAATCTTAGAATGAGTATTTCATGCAGCAGTTTTCAATCTTTGTTGAACTTACATTCTCAAAGTCTACAAAATGGTTATTGTGGCCTCCTATTCAAACATGCAACTCTTCATGAACTATTCAGGTTCTAGTGTACGACAGTAGTTTCTCTAAGGCTATTCTCCTCAAGTTTATGAAATTCCATAAATTACTGCAAGCATCACTTGACTTCATTTGTATTGGTAGATTCAGACTCTATCTGCATCAATCAGGTCAAAAGCTCTTTAGAAACTGCAATTCAGTATTAATTGTTCAACATGTGGAAGGTATTCTACAATTCAGAAATTATGATAGTAATTGAATTAGGGTTATTTTTAATGCATAGTATGAGGTTGGTACTGTTCTGAATATTTTAATATATGAAATCTTTTCAACTGTAGTGTAACCACTAAAGCTAATTTTATTGTGTTAATATTTCTCAAATGACCTAACTGAGGCAACAGGAAAATTAAATAATTTCCCAAGATCACATAGCTAAAAGATAATGGCACTTATATTCAAATTCAGGCCATTCATCAGAGTTCATACAACTGTGCTTTTCCTCTCGAATATCAAGAACAAAGTTGTCAAGTGAAAATGGCGATAAAAGCACCTTTTATTAAGCACATGCATTATGAAGCATTTGTCTCTGTCTTTCAGGTCCCTGCATCCCCAACCCATGCCATAACGGAGGAACCTGTGAGATAAGTGAAGCGTATCGAGGAGACACATTCATAGGCTATGTTTGTAAATGTCCCCGGGGATTTAATGGGATTCACTGTCAGCACAGTAAGTTATTTATATTCATTGTGCTCTTATTTTTATTGATCCAGTGTGTACAAGCCATTACCCTTCTTGTTTGTGGTTGTGTCACAGAAATGTAGAGTAGCACAGAGTCTGGGCATTTTGGCTCATGTGACCTCTCTCCACAATACACATCACCATCCACTGTATCTGACTAATAATATGCTTCCTATTCCTTTTCATTCTGTTAAATTCACAATATACTGGCTTTCATGTTACAATATTTGTCTCTCTCCTTCATACTTGTCCATAAATCTACATTCTCCAAGCATTCCAGCAATTATTCTGGTGATTAGGTTCATAGCAATGCGAACAAACAAAGGAAAAAAATAAGGACAAGAAAAGAATGCTCAAGACTCTAACCCATATATAATCCAATTTTCTCCTTCTTACATATTGACATTTCTACATGAAAATTTTTGAAAATCCAATAAACATAAAAATGCCCAATGAGTGGCATGGGACCTTACACACTGTGTATTGCAGCACTCAGACAGGACACAGTACACTCTGAGCTGCTGTAGGTTGTTCTTATAGAGGTTGTCACAGGTAGACTGGATGCTGAAGAAGGAATGCTGATTAAGGTGGCAAGGTTAGGTGTGGTGAGACAGCATGGGAATAAAGAGAGGAGAAGGAATATTGCTCATTAATCCTAAAGTGAGCCTGAGGATATGGTTTGGAAAATAGAAACAAATTTTGATATATCAGTTTGAGTCAGATTTTCAACCCCCAGGAACAGGCATACCTTGTATTAGCTCTAGACACTGGAAGCATCTTTCCTAGATGTCGTTCCACAGTTGGAAATTGGTAAAGCTTCTGGAGAAGTTTGCTATAGTACCTAAATACTCTTGTTACTTGTGACTTGTTATCCAACCTCTCCTGAGTAATCTCTAAGTCTCTAGTCTGCAACAAGCAAATTAAAGGCTATCCACTTTTCTTATACCAGTTCAGAAGTGTCAAGGTTTATTCTTCTTGGAGGAAAGACCATAATTCATTCTCCACATGGGGATATCTCAAACAGACTTAGAGAGACTAAAATGAGAAGCCAGTATCTTACCTATCTTTCTATTCACTTAACCCCATGGAAAACTATGATAAACACTTGCACACAGATCATAAAAGATGTGTTATCATATGCAAGGCCTGGGGGACACAGTCTCTGTACACCTGTAACTCAAACATGAGCTTCTTGAATGAAGTACACACAAAGAATTTCTCCGAAAAAAAGAATCCTATTTTTATTATGGGCTGTTTTCCAAAATCAGAAAAAAGGATTGGTCAAAATTCCTAGCTTCCTTTTTTCAAAATAATTTATAGTATTATAAATACTTCATAATAAAAGTATTTTATTAAAAGTATTTTTTCATACAATACATTGATTATTGTTTCCCCTCTCCAAACACCTTCCTGATCCTCCCTACTTCACCACCCACCCAACTTCATGAACTTCATTGATCTGTCTCTCTAGGAAACAAACATTAAAATAAAAACAAGATACCTTAATTATCAAATATTAAAAGCACAAGAAACATACACACAAATACACACATACACACACACACTTGAAATTAAAATGTAATTAGCTCTGTGGTGGTTCTATGTTATGGTTCTATGTTAGTCCCCACATGCTATAAGAGGAACCCTCTCTGATGATGGATGTATGCGACATTGATCTTTGATTATATCAGAATGTCAGTATGAGTTGTTTCATTGCTATGTTCTTTTAGCAGAACAGTATTTGCTTTTCCTCCAGTTTCATGGCCTATTCAGTCTAAGGTCCAAGGCTAGCCACCCAAGGTATCATGTTAAGGTGCAGAGAATTGAGGATTTGAGAACACTCAACCCTAAGTGGGATGTCTTCATCAAATGCCTCCCCCTTAGAGCTCAGAGGGCTCCCTGCAGGACTTTCCTGAAGAAGAGACATAGAGGATGAATGAATCCAGGGAAACAGCCTCCTCCAGATACAACAGTACAGATGCCTTTAAGACTTCACAGACTGTAAAGCATGCTCAGGCCCATCCCAGTTTTGAGCTACCTGTCATCTGCTTTAGAGTTACCATTGGTAGGATGAAAAGCAAGGTAGAGAGGAAAGTTGTTTTTAAGCAACAACATCCCAAAGGTATGATTTACCAAGTAGAGACTTAGGATCCAGGTGCTGTAGTGAAAACCTGCTAGCTCAGACAAACAGAGAAAGCACCCAGGTGACCTACTCCACTGACATCACAGGGGGAAAAAATCTCCTTGCTGTCTTCAATAACATTCTCTCAGTGTTCCTCCTTTCTACTTGTGTTCACTCCTTCTCAACAGGATGCTTGCTCTGCCTCTTGAGGTATCCTTGACATCATCTTGTTCTTGTTCACAGAAAGCTCTTAGGTTAAAGAATTTTGCTAATGCTGAGCCATACTACTACTTGTTTACAGTAAATAGAAAGTTCTTGGGTAAAAAGTGTCTGCTAGAGCTGAGCCACACCACAAGGTTTTTCTAATTCACAGTCTTGGGTTCACAATATGATTAAATAGCCTGCAACCGAAAGGAATTATTTGGCTTCCACCTTCAGGTTGTAGACAATCACTGAAGGAAATTAGGACTGGAATTCAAACAGCCCAGGAACCTGATGGAGGAGCTGATACAAATGCCATGGAAAGGTACTACCTAGGACTACAAGCAGAGGGGTGACACCACCTACAATAGACTAGGCCATCTACCATCAATCACTAATTAAAATAATATCCTACAGCAAGATCCTTTGTAGATATATTCTCAATTGAGGTTCCCTCCTTTCATATGACTCCAGTTTCTGTCAAGTTGACTTGACACAAAAGGAGCTAGTGAAGGCTCCCAACCTTGAGACCAGGAAGTACACAAGCACATCTACCCCTAACTAAGTCTCTGTGTGCTAATAACACCTGCTTACAAAGAAAACTTTTGTTTTCACCAGTAGAATATCTATCGTTGGATATACTAATCACCCTTAAATGTAGGACCCATCTCCTACCGTAGGTGGTTATATTAGTCAGGGTTTCTATTCCTTCACAAACATCATGACCAAGAAGCAAGTTGGGGAGGAAAGGGTTTATTGAGCTTACACTTCCACATGGCTGTTGATCACCAGAGGAAGTCAGGACTGGAACTCAGGTAGGTCAGAAAGCGGGAGCTGATGCAGAGGCCATGGAAAGATGTTTCTTACTGGCTTGCTTCTCCAGGCTTGCTCAGCCTGCTCTCTTATAGAACCCAAAACTTCCAGCCTAGGGATGGCACCACCCACAAGGGGACCTATCCCTTGATCACTAATTGAGAAAATGCCCCACAGCTGGACCTCATGGAGGCACTTCCCCAACTGAAGCTCCCTTCTGTGATAACTCCAGCCTGTGTCAAGTTGACACACAAAACTAGCCAGTACAGTGGTCAACACAAAACACACTGAGTAGTCTTTTTGTAGATGGTTTTTCTCATATTTCTTTGGGCATTATTCTGTACTTAGTCTTACTATTTTGGATTTGTTGGTTTGTTTGTTATGCTTGGTTTGTTTTTTGTTATATATTTTGGTTTTCTATCTTTTATTTTTGTGGGCTTTTTGTGGGAGAGTGTTATTATGTTTTCTTTATTTTTGTTTTTCTGTGTTCTACTTTTGTTTGTCTTTGTTTGCTTTCTAAAAAGAGGTCAAGAAAGAAAGAGCATGGTGTCAGGTGGATAGGAAGGTGGAAAGAATCTGGGAAGAGTTGGTGGAGAAGAAACCCTAATCAGAAAATACTATATGAAATAAAATTTCATAAAATAAACAAACTATGTATAATTGCCTTCTCTTACCTGTTCCTCCCTCCAGATATTCATACTACTCTCCTTTTGCTCTCTCTCAAATTAATAATTCCTATTCATTATTTATTGTCACATAGAAAAAAACAAATATTTTGGAGATGATATGTAGATCCTGAATGTCACATATTAAGATCTTGATTATTTAACATTTCACTGTGATTACAGTTGAAGGGATGTGAAATTGTAGTTTCTTCTTACAAAAGATGTTAGAAAACCAAAATCACTTTTCAATGAATAGGCTCTCTACAGTAATATACTATTATCTCACATCTCCAGCACTTATTTTCCTAATCCAGTAAAAGTTAATTTAGTTTCTTTCCATCATATTTAGTGATTTATAAGCCATTCAGAGGCATTAAGTCATAATTTGTTTCTAAATAAAGTGATTTATTCTTGAAAGATGTTAGTGGGGATGTTTCCTTCTACCTCTGGCTGCTACCTATGGCTGGCTGAGCTCTTTCATGTATATCATTAGAGATGGGGGAGTATAAGATTGTGCTTGTTCCTATTCCCCCACAGTGGGACATGCAAGTCTTTTTCCACATCCCTTTTTCTCATAATATAGAAAGCTGGACATTCACAACTTATAACTGAATTCCAAAGCTTATGTTAAAGCACAAAACCTGCTCTTATTACTGTAACTTAAATCTCTAAACTTTCAATGTCTCTCTGGAATTGTCGTGGAATGCCCAAGGCTGTGAAATTCAATTCAGACCTGGTATTTTCTATATCTAAATTACCCAATCTGTCTCTGGTGGCATGCATCATTATTAGAAGAAAGACAAAAATGGGTAAAAGAGGATTGAATTTGGATTCACAAATTGGGATTTGAGACATGACCTTTACAGTTATTGAATGACTGACCTTGAATTACTCCTTTGACCTTTCCCCAATTGAAAATATATAAATTAAGGATTTGAACTAGAAATGGGTGACCTTGGGTTCATACAAGCCATGGGAGTATTAGGACTAAATGGAAGCTTGCTCAAGGCACAGAGGTTATCAAACCTTCCTATTTCAGGTGGGATTGGAAAGGATTATACATTAGAAAAGCAGATTTAGAAGTGCTAGATCCCTGAGAAATTCTTCAGGTAGAGAAAGAGAAACAGAGCTGGTGAATCCCTCGCTTGGACATATAGAGATTTGAGCTGGTTTTTCATTCTCACAACAGCTTTATGGTCCAGATATTTCCAAGAGCATTGCTATCCAAGGTACAGTGAGATACTAATACCACCCAGAAGTGTTTACAAAGTTAGATTAACCACAGAGCACTGAGTAAGAATTTACATTTTACAAAATCTCTAGTTAATAATCTAAACATGACCATCTTAACATTAACAACAAAATGGAAGCGATTTCTACCTTTTATTATATAGCAATAGATATTAGGCAAAGAGTTTATTAAGGTTTTTTTAAGTCAAAAATTTTGAAAGTCAATGAATTGAGAAAGTAGTAATATCACAATGATATTATAATTGATATGTAACAGTATTTGCTACTTATACAATTAAAATATAGTGTTTTCTTTTATTGAAAATATATACCTTTTCATAGAATATATTGTTTTCTGTTTCTCCTAACCCATGTCCTCCAAGCTCCTCCCAATTCCTCCCTACTTACCCAGCCATCCAAATCTACCCTCTCTTTCTCTCTCTTTGGAATACAAACAAACATAACATTATTTTATTAGAAAAAAAGAAAAACAATTACTAATTAAATTCTATATAATAGAATTAAATATGCCTGTGAATATATATTTATAGAAAATCAAAAACTTTAATTCATGATACATGATTGAGTTATGTATAAGTTTAGGAGGAACATTATAATGATATACATTGCAAAAGCTTTTTCCAGTGCCAGCGTTAATATTATTGGAAAATATGTTAGATTAACTTTTTAAAACTATTTGAACTTTAGTTTACAAAAAAATGAGCAAGGACTATGGAAAGTTCCATTTGTCTTTCCTTCTAGATAATTTGGCCCTAATTTTAGCATTTTTGCTTGAATAATAAGTACATTGGTAAGGACTTCTGATATAGTAGTTTGGTTTGTTTTAAGACAGGGTCTCACTATGTAGCTGTTGGTTGACCTGGACTTCATTATGTTGATCAGACTGGCCTGAAACTGACAGAGATCTCCTGGCCTCTGCCTTCTGAGTGTTGCAAATAAATCACTGCCTCATTATTCCCAAGATTTTCTAAAGAACTATTGACTTACATGCATACTATATGCTAGGATCCACACTTTTTATAATACAGTTACAAGGAATTTGAGAAGTATAAAATTGTATGTTCATCATTGTAGAGCAACACAGTCAGTTTTACTTAGTTAAACATCCTTTGTTTTCTAGGTACATATTCTTTTTGTTCATCTCTTTACCATGAACAGCTGCTAACATTATTTGTGTCTTCACAGTTATGGCTTTTACAGTATGTTAAATAGTTAGAATCTTTGAGTATGTTGTCTTTCAAGTTGATGATTATCACTTAAAATATAAATTCAGGGTTTCTATAACTTTGTAGCTCATATTTTTTAATAATAAAAATTTTCACTTCCTTTTCAGTTTTACTACTGTTGTTTATATATTTGTCTACTGAAAAATAGCTTGATTTATTGGCTGTTTTGGTTTGGGGAAAAATAAGTAAAGCTGCTATGCAAGTTCATGTGCAGTTTTTTCTTTATTTTTATATTTTTATGGACATACATTTTCAGCTCATTTAAGTAAACTTGGGAAAGCAGTTGCTGGATTTGAGGGCAAAAGTGCACACAATTTGGTTAAAAAATTCAAACTTTCTTATTATGTGCCAGACTCATTAGCAATGAGTCAGAATCAATGTTCTAGACTCTAATTGGTATTTGTTGTTTTTAGTTTCATATTTGAGCCATTACATGTTTTTTTTAAATCATATTGAAAATTTGATGGAATTATAACTATGTGAGCTTTTTATAATAATGTTAAGTACTAGGTTTGATGTGAAACTGCCAAATTATATTTGCTTTTAAAATGACAAAGGATTATGTGACATGCACACACCAACATTCATATATATGTGTAAATTAAAGTATACAAATTGCAGGATGCATTAGGTGCCTAATTTAGTTGTCAAGACAGTAGTCTTCTAAAAAGCATTTGTAAGCAAGGAGTTTTCTACAAGATGCTGCGTTGAGTATGCTAGAAGTACTCATATTTTGTTTGTTGCTTAGTAACAAATCTAATGCCTTTGAGAAGAAGGATTTCTTTATTATCAGGATTCTGCCCATCTTCCCAATGAAGCATTTTCCCTACCTGCACACACAGTTTTCAGTTTCTTCCAGTTCAAAAGAGAAAAGAAAAGCTGGCCTTGAAGCAAGTCAAACACAGGAAGTAAAATGCCTAGCTTATTAAAGACATAGTTCATGTTATTAGGTTAGCTTAAGATATAAAGCTTAGTAACCTCTTATTCAACTGAGAAAGCTAACTAGAAAAAAATAGATTATAAAATTTTCTGTTTATATATTTTGCTACCTACTGTTAAAGAGCTTGATCTCAATTTTTTGTTATCAACGTAGTATACAAATGAATGACTGTCTTATATCTACACCACAGAATCAGAAATTTATCCAATACCTTGGATCTAATGCCTCAGAATTTTTTATTATTCCTTTCAACTTCCACATACTTCTCGGTCTCATTCAAGTCCATAGCCTTTATTTCATTAATGTCTGCCACATGTATATGAGTGGATGCTTATTCCAAAAGGCATAAATATAACCTGCTCAGTCTACATAATGTTAGTTTTAAGTACCCATGTGATCTTTAGCTTCATGACACACAAGGACCACTAACTTACAAACTATCTATCTATTTCTAAAGGAATCAGTACTTTACAGAAAAAATTATGAATTAAACCTGTTCTTTGACATAGCTCTTGTGCCTTAGTCAAGGTTTCTATTCCTGCACAAACATCATGACCAGGAAGCAAATTGGGGAGGGAAGGGTATATTTAGTTTACTTCCACATAGCTGTTTATCACCAATGGAAGTTAGGACTGGAACTCAAGCAAATCAGGAAGCAGGAGCTGATGCAGAGGCCTTACTGCTTACATCTCTTGGCTTGCTCAATCTGTTCTCTTATAAAACCCAAGACTTCCAGCCCAGGGATGGCACCACCCACAAGGGGCCATACCCCCTTGATCACTAATTGA
>NW_022196914.1:49500950-49502620 GCF_008632895.1 Mastomys coucha
GGAGGCACTTCCCCAACTGAAACTCCCTTCTCTGTGATAACTCCAGCCTGTGTCAAATTGACACAAAAAAACAGCCAGTACAATTGACCCCTTGTCAACTTGACACACGATCACTATTAAGCCTCAACCCTTACTTTCTTATTCATCCCCAAGATCTAAAGTCCCACAGTCTTTACATATTAAAAGTTCAATCAATTTAAAATGTCCAATATCTTTTAAAATTCAAAGTCTCTTGACTGTGGACTCCACTAAAATACATTCTTTTTTCAAGAGGGAAAAATATCAGGGCATAGTCACAATCAAAAGCAAAACCATTGTCTGGGATCCAACTCATGATCTTCTTGGCTCCACCAAGGGTTTGGGTCACTTCTCCAGCTCTGCCCTTTGTAGCACACATCTTGTCTTCTAGGCTTCAGATGCCTGTATTCTACTGCTGTTGCTGTTCTTGGTAGTCATTGCTTGGTACTTGCATTCCAAAAACACTGCTGTCACTAGACTTTACCAATAACCTCTCATAGACTGTCTCCATGGTGCCAAGCCTCAACTCCTTTGCATGACACCTTCAGTCCTGGGCCACCAATTGCAAACCAAGGCTGTCCTTTCACCAATGGCCTTCCATGGCCTCTCACTGTGTTGAGCCTCAGCTGCTCTTCATGACCCTTTCATGCCTTCAAAACCAGAACCACCTGGGTGACTATTACACATTACCAAGTCCTGCTGCAGCACAAGGTACAACCTTGGCTATCTCTGGAACATGGCCTCTTTGTGCTCTCAGAAAACACTTCCCAGAAGATGTCACCTCAGTGATGCTGGTCTCTCTCTCTCTCTTTTTTTTTTAATAGTCAAGACTTTTATTAAAGTTTGGGGGCTGGGAAGATGAGATGGCTTAGTGGTTAATACTGGTTGCTCTCCCATAGCACATTGGTTCAATAGCACCTACATGGCAGCTCCAGCGTAATCTTCATCTTCATGAATGGTGCCCACAGGAGGCTGGTCTGTTCTTAATCATTGCTAATTTCTTAGCTCCAGCTAACCAGCATCAATAGTCCCAGTAATGTAAAGTTTTCACTTTAGTAGTTCTGGTATCTTGTTAATCACAGCTGATACTTTAGCCCCAGCTAACCAGAACCACAGAATCTTCACAATCAAAACAACATGGCCCTGATAAGAGTCTTTAATCTTCCCTCTGAAATTTCACAAGCCAGGCCTCCATCTCTGCACTCTTCTCAACATGATCTTCCAAGCTCCCACAGAGCATCCCACAGAGTTCTTAACAACCAGTGGCTCTTCTAGCTCAAAGTTCTAAAGTCCTTCCACAGTCCCTAAACATGGTCAAGTTATCACAGGAATACCCAACTATGCTGGTACCAATTTGTCTTAGTCAGAGTTTCTATTCCTGCACAAACATACAAACATCATGACCAAGAAGCAAATTGGGGAGGAAAGGGTTTATTTAGCTTACTTCAACATAGCTGTTTATCACCAATGGAAGTCAGGACTGAAACTCAAGCAGGTCAGGAAGCAGGAGCTGATGCAGAGGCCATGGAGGGATGTTACTTGCTGGCTTGCTTCTCTTGGCTTGCTCAGCCTGCTCTTTTATAAAACCCAAGACTTCCAGCCCAGGGATGGCACCACCCACAAGGGGCTCTACCCCCTTGATCACTAATTGA
>NW_022196914.1:49502631-49507639 GCF_008632895.1 Mastomys coucha
AAAAAAAAAAAAAAAAAAAAAAACGGCCAGTACACTCTTGATAACAGATGAATGACCAGTTGCTACCTTATTCATTTTGAGTTTCAGGTTTCTCATTGGATATCTCAACTCATTAGATGCTTATTGAGACGTCACTGAGCTGTGCACCAGAAATAACATATTTCCAAACACTTGGATAAACTAACTACATTTTGCCTCATCTGCTGACAAAAGATGTTTGTTAAGGTTACTCAAGCTGTCTCTGAACTCACTTTGAAATTTTTACAGCTAGTATGCTCTAATGTTTTAAAATATGATGGAAATTCATACTGATAGCTTTATACACTCTTTCTAAATATTTTAATTTTATTATTTAAAAACAATTGGTGTACAGCAAGAAGAGACTTCAAGGGGAACCTCATGTTTTTCTATAAGAACTGCTTTCCTTACCTTTGTTCACTCCTAATTTTAGCATGGTTAATTTTTTTCATTTCAACTATTGTACTGAGAACCAGTATGCCCTAATCAAAAACTTGAAAATTTTTAGAAAACTCTTTTTCCTTTTCATTTTTTTTATTGAATGTAGACTTTTCTATCATACAATACATACTAACCACAGTTTCTGCCACCCCTACCCTCCCAACTCCCCCAGTCCCCCCTGCCCTCCCAACTCCCCACTCCCCCAGGTCTACTCTTTGTCATATTGAAACTCAACAAGGCAACCCAGTAGGAGAAAAGAGTCTCAAGAGCAGGAAAAAGGATAAGAGACATTGCTGCACCTGTTAGGAAAAATAAACCACCAAGCTAACAGCCATAACACAGAGAACCTTGACCAGAACCAAGCAGGCCCCATGCTTGCCATTTCCATCCGTGGGAGCCTGTGGGAACCTATGGGAGCCCTGCTTAGTTTAGTCAATGGACTGTTTTTTGGTGTTGTTCATCCCCTCTGAATCCTAGTCTTTCCTCCAAGTCTTCCCTGGAGGAAACCAATGAAGACTACCAATGTAGATTCTTGCTCTGCATAGTGTCTTGTTTTGGGTCTCTGCATCTATTTTCATTTGCTGTTCGAGAAAGTCTCTCTAATGGCAACTAAGTAAGGCACAGATTTATGAGTGTAGCAGAATATTATCAGGAATCATTTCATTGTGTTTTGCTTTTGTTTTGTTTTGGTTTTTTTTGTTTTGTTTTGTTTTGTTCTGCTTTAGATGATTGTTATACCAAGTTCTACCATAGGTATCTAGGCTGTGCACTTTTTATTTACTTGCCTTTCAGGCTGTATAGGACACAGACTCCTTCTTTTATAGGCTTGGGCTTCAAGTTAAACCAAACATTGCTTGGCCATTTCTACAAGTTCTGTACCACCAGTTCCCCAGCACATCTCCCAGTCAGGGAAGATGTGGAGTATTTTTGGCTGGGTTGGTTTCCAGGTTCCTCTTTCCATAGACCATAGAGCACCTTCTGATGCCAAAGAAACTAGAACATAGGGATGAGTTCCCCCAGGCTTCAGCACCTCTACCTCTCTATGTTCAGTGAGCTCTGTGGAAGTTGCCCTCAGCAATGGGGCCCCACTCTCAGTTTTCAGAGAACAACCATCATCCTAGCACCAGCCTTAGGTTTTTTAGGAATCTCCATAAGACTTCCTTGGCCAACAACTCAACAGAATATAACACAATCCCACCATAAGAAGCCTTACTTGGCTACAAAGGTGGCCAGTTCAGATTGTACCTTAAATTACTAGGAGATCTCGATAAGGTCACAGGTTCTGGCATGAAGTTTCCACATTGCTCCCCAAATGCCCATCCAATTTCAGCTCTGTCTCTCCCCACATTCTTTCCCTCCATTCCTACCTCCAACCTGATTACCACTACTAGTACTCCAACAGCCTTGGAGTCCACTTGTAGCATCTATTCTGTTAACTCTTCTAAGGAAGATTCATGCTTCCTCCCTATACTTTGCCTAGTTTCCTAACTTCTCTGAGTCTATGGGATATAGATTGATTTTTACTTACTTAACAGCTAATGTCCACTTGTAAGTAAATATAGTTGTCTTTCTGAGTCTGTGTTATCTCACCCAGGAGTTTTTTCTAGTTGCACTCATTTGTCTGCAAATTTCATAATGTCATTGTTTTTAACAGATGAATACTACTCTATTGTTTAAATATATCACATTTTCATCATCCATTATTCACTTGAGGAACATATAAGTTTATTACAGTTTTTAGCTATTATCAATAAAGCAGCAGTAAACATAGTTAGGCAAGTGTCCTTGTGGTAGGATCAAGAGTCCTTTAGACATATGCCCAACAGTGGGAAAGCTGAGTCTTCAGGTATGTCAATTCCCATTTTTTTCTGAGGAACCACTATACTGATTTCAAAGTGTCTGCACAAGTTTACACTCCTATCAACGAAGGACTGCTACCCTTTGCTCCACATCCTCACCAGCATTAGCAATTACTTGTGTTATTGATCGTAGCCATTTTGACAGGTGCAAAATGAAATCTCAAAGTTGTTTTCATCTGCATACCCATAGGGGCTAAAGATGTTGGGCATTTAAGTGTTTCTCAGCCACTTGAGATTTCTCTAATGATAATTCTCTATTTACATCTATACCCTATTTTTAAATTGGAGTATTTGGTTTTTTAATATTTAGTTTCTTGAGCTCTTTACATACTTAGGATATTAACTCCTGTTGAATGTGGAGTTGATAAAAATCTTTTCCCATTTATGAGTTGCATGCGTGTCCAAGTGATGGTATCTTTTGCTGTATAAGCTTTTCAGTTTTGTTATTTATTAGTTGTTAATCTCAGTGTCTGCTCTATAAATATTCTGTTCAGAATGTATTCTGTGTGGAATCTTCCAAGTCAAATCACCAGTTTCTTTTCTATCAGGTTCAGTGTATGGGTTTTATATTGAGGGCTTGCATCCACATGAACTTAAGTTTTGTGCGGGATAATAAGTATGGATGGATCTAGTTGCATTCTTCTATATGCCAACATCCAGATTGACTACCACCATTTGTTGAAGATGCTGGGGTTTTTATTTTTTGTTTTTTAGCTACTGTATATTTCTAGGCTCTTTATGAAAAATCAAGTAAATACATGTGTGTGGAAATACGTCTAGTCTTCAATTTGATGGATCAATGTGATCATTGCTTTGAAATAAAAGTCTCAAAAAAGACTTTTCATTGATATTTGACTATCAAATTTGGACTTGGCTTCCTATTTTTCCCCTCATTTATGGCTGCAGAGTTATGTAAGGGAGCTAATTTATGTGGGCCTGAGGTTGTAAGAATCATAAGAAATCATGCAGTGATCCATATAGATATGCATAATCCTTTGGCCTGCCACAGAGATTCTAGTGGATTGATATGGCTCCTTATCACCAATCTATTTAACAGGTACAATGGTTAAAGAACTTTGGTTCTCAGCCTTGCTTTTAGGTTAAAATCACATGAGTATCCCTAAAAAACATGGAACTCTGATTCCCACTCCAGATAGTCTAATATAATGGTAAAGTCATCAGCCAATTAAAAATCTCCTTATATGGTTCTCAGTTGAAAAAGGATGAAAACAGAGTTCTAGAACTATCCATAAGGATTTTCAGTGCCATAATGAAACTAAACAGCAAAGTGCTGAATGAAAACCAACATTAGGATACAGAATCAGAGGTCCATTCAGGGTGTGCAATAACATAAAATTTGGTATTTAAATTTTATCTTTGTTAAAAATAAAGCAAGTCTTGCTGTGGCATAGAAACTTATACTTGATTAAAAGACTAAATAAAGCAAGACGTACTAGTTTGCGCTTCTTAAGAGTTCACACCCCTTAGTATATTCATAGTGAGCAGCATTCTAAAGAATTTTTGAATTCTTAGTTTTTTTTAATTGTCTGGAGACAACACAGGTATTGTGTGATAGACATAGACAACAGATGTGTGCACTGAGAGACACTGCCCAGACATAAACAGAAGTTTATGATGCTTCAATTACAATTATCTGATATACATAAAATCTAATATATTTTAAATTGTGATTTAGATAACAATGAATCATTTTTATCCTTTTTCTTATGAAAAAGAGAACAACACTTGAGTGTCAGAACAGTCTTACACTCTGAACAGGAAAATGTTCTGTATTTTGCCCCCAAGTTCGATTCCATGAAGGTGTTGCCCTCAGAGTAATAGGTCTGAGATTCAAGAACCAACTCACAAATAATTCTAAAAAGAATATCTCAAGAATAGAGAATTAATTTAGGATGTTCTCTAGCTGCTAATGATACTACCTTTGCCTTTCAGATTACTTCCGTGCTTTCTCAACTATCTCCATATTCATGTAGGATTTCATTCTTCCTCCATGTCTTCCCTTCTCATTTTGGAAAATTCTTTATTCATACATTTGGCATTCTTTGGTAACAAAAGTGTTCCAACTTGCCCAGGAGTCTATATGTGTTAAACAAGAAATATTTTCTCACACTGCTGTCTTCGGCTGCAACTAGGCTTCACCAATAGCCACTCATAGGCTTTCTTCATGGTGCCAAGCCTTAACTCCTTTGTATGACTCCTTCAGTCCTGGGCATCAACTGCAACTAAAGCTGCACCTTCACCAATGGCAGCCAGGCATGGCAGGACATAATAAAGTACTTGGAAAATTAGACAGGAAGATGAAGAGTTAAAGACCAATTTCTGCTACTTATTAAGGATTTTGGTTTGACTTCAAGTTTGGCCTCAAACTGACTCCTGAGATGTCCTTGAACTCATAATCCTCCAGCCTCAGCCTCCTTAGTGCTAGGAAATTCAAGACCAGCCAGGGAAACAGGAGACCCTGCTTTTTTTTTAAAAAAAGTGACAGTTCCTTCTTTCTCCGCACCGGGCTCTTGACTCCACTACACATTCCTGAAACTCCACGGAGTCTCAGTATAATAGGGCTCTTTCGGCAACTCTCAGTGTGACTGAGAAGACTTTGCTGACCCTCTGCTCTAGGTTCCGGTGCTTGGATGGATCAAAAGGGGCACTACAGTACTCACCGGAGAAAT
>NW_022196914.1:49508645-49517004 GCF_008632895.1 Mastomys coucha
GCACTATTCTTTGAAAGTTCACTGGTTGCAACTGCAAGAATCACACAATAAAGGAGAAAATAACACACACACACACACACAAAAAAAAGAAATATTTTCTCCTGGTTTTCTTTAGGGAGTCAACCTAAGACATACTACTAAGTTGCTAGCTACTTTCTTCTCTGCTCTGGCCACCCAGCCACTTGAAACATTATATGGTCTGAAGAAACAACAGGGCAATTCTAGCCCTTCATAGATACGACTTCTTTGTTAGATTAAAAAGTCATGTGACTGTGTCGAGACCATTCAAATCCCTTTAAAAATCCAGATGTTCAACATTCCTGCCTGACCTGCTCTACAATGCTCTACAATGCCTCAGACTACTTACTGGTCAGACAACACAACTGGATTTCTTACTATCACCTCAACTAGCTTTGTCAGAAATCAATTTTTGAAGACTCATAATTTAAACCTTACTTTTTATAAAAAAGCATCATCTGTGCATACAAAATCAGCCTCCACAAACATCCAAAGTCACTCATCCATACTCCTCACATTGCACCAAGTACTGTTCTGTTCATGAAAACACAGCAACAAGTCAAAATAATCAAGGCTCTCTGGCTCCAGCACTTCTAATGGGGAACAGGATCATAAAATTTGCATTGCATGCTTTACCACACAGCTAAGTGTTTGTACTCAGGCATTTACATTAGAGAAATAAAGTAAATCTAGACAAAGATCTATGCGAAACCTCCTAGAAGATTAATTGGCAATAGCCCCATACCATACTCTGTGCAGATGCCCTTCAGCAAATTAATGGTTAAACAAACAAGAAATGCACATACACATTGCCTTTTGAAATGAGAAGTTTTTAGAAATAGAAATGAATACTGTCCAGATATTGGCATGGAGGGACATAGTTATAAAAGGGAACATAAACCATTCAAGATATAGACTATGATGATAGATTGGCAATTTTATATAGTGACAAAATTGTATAGAAAATTTATATATACAAATCCAATGTCATTTAAAGAAAACTGGCATACTATGGTAATGTTAATGCTTTTCTACTGTTATAATGTTAGGTTTTGGAATGGAAATGACTCAGGCAAACTGATAATGTGTGCTAAAGCAAAGTATTGCCTTGTTTCCTGTAGTATATATGACTTCATCATGATCAAACCTTTCAACTCTAAAAGATAATATGATAGTATATAATATCAAATACCAACATACATTAAAAAGATCAGGGACTAAGAGATGGAAGAAAGTGAGTGTTGTTTGCATCCTGGTAAACCAATTTTCAGTACCTATTGGCATTTGAATAGAGATGTGAATAAAGCCGAAATCTCGCCACTGTGAATCAAGGAGTAGAAAATACAGGGATTCTGAATGGAATGCATAGTTACAAAAAGATTCAAAAAAAAAACACAGAAAATAAAAGACTAAATAATAAAAAGTCTTAAAATTCCTGTGGAGAATTTGAAATATTTAATGTTGTTATAGAGATACACATTGGCAGAGTAGAGTGTAAGGGAATATGTCAGCTAATCACTGTTTTGAGACCAAAAAAAAAAAGATCCTAACAGCACAAGAGTAGAACTCTTCAGACAGCTTCAAGAAACTGTAGTGTGGACAGAAGGATAATGTAGATTTACAGAGAAGTATACATGTTCATATTTGGAGAATAGTTTAACATGGGTTATAATGATTTCATAAATATTTGCTAATGACTTCGATAGCACATAAATTACTCCTAATAACTACTCCAAGAAGTTACTTAACTTCTTGCTATAAGTTGGACAATATAATATATTCTTATCATTTAAAGTATGCATTATTATGGGTTTTGCTTTTACTCTCTACAGCATGACAGATATAGTCTAGAATTTTTGAAAGGATATAGAACATATAAAATACATATTTAGGTAGCCACTTCTACATACATAAATAATAATATTATAAATATCACCAAGCATATTAAAACAGTGGTTTAATATATATGATGATTTTTTTTATAATACTGAGTTTTGTAACTTGACCTTTTTTACATTTATTTATTTGGGAAAGAGGACAAATGCATGCTATGGTGCATGTGTAGAGGCCAGAAGATAATCTGAGTTGATTTATCTTCTCCTTCAACATCTGGGTTATGGGGATAAAACTCAAGTAGTCAAGCATGAAGACAACTACATTTATTGATTGAGCCATCTCACTGGCCCAAATTACACTTATTTCAAATCCATAAAGTTCATTCCATAGAAGAGAAACTATGAGCAAGTGATGGCTGCTGGTGGTGGGAGAGTAAAGTTTTCTTTAGGGATGTGTCCATAGAAAAGCTATCTCTGGATCAATACATGACTCTATATCCATGAAATGAATGAAGGACTAAGTGGATTCAGCGGATTTAAATGGAGGGTACAGAAGCACAGGAGTTGAGAGGGGAAAAAAAGTAGTAGTGAAAGGGAAAGAATTGGAAGGAAGGAAATTTGGATCTGATAAACATTGTATGAATGTGTAAAACTCTAAAGTAATAAAACATTGTAGAAATAAAACATAATACCATTAGCCACATCATGCTGATTTTATCAAGTAAAGGGGTGCATCATGCCTACTGCTGCACTCTCTCATAGATCATATTTCCAGCTAGAAATGAGTGTTTGCTTACAGAGATACTAAAAAAGTTTCTCAGCAGGAGTGTTATACTTAACTTGCTAGTTTCCTTTCTAGCAGGTTTTGGGGATTTCTGTTGCTTTGTTTTGTTTTGTTTTTTAAAAATGTATTTAGTAATTATGTAGGCAGCATTCTGCCTACATGTATGCCTACAGGCCAGAAGAGGGCACCACATCTAATTATAGATGGTTGTGAGCCACCATATGACTGCTGGAAATTGAACTAGGGACCTCTGGAAGAGCAGCCAGTGCTCCTAACCTCTGAATCATCTCTTTTGCCATTTAATGTAAATAGAAAAGTTGTTTGTATGCTGCTGTAAAGTAAAAACTCTGGGGTATAAATAAATAAAATAAATAAATAAATACTACTCTGATTTTCAGCTAAGAGACAACCATAAAAATCAATTGACTAGATACATTATCATTTTGTCTTTCAAGCTAGCTGAGTTATAATTGCACAGTGTAGTCCACTTTAAAGAAAAATGCTTCAAAGAAAGTATGTAAATCAAGACTAATATAATTACAAGCTAAAATACAATAATCGTTTTGGGGAAAGGAGCATAATTTACATTGTAATGGAGAATCTGGACATCATGATTATATTGAGTGAACATTTACCAGTGCTGCCTTTTGGAATGTAACTTGACTGTTTTTTGCTCTCATTTTTTCTTATTGATTTGGCAATTGTATTACATCCTATTTATTCATAGAAATTTAAGGCAATACATACTTTGAAGATTAATTACCCATTGCTTTTCAGTGAGTTTAAATAATTTTATATAGTACAAGTAGAACAGTTCTAACCAAAAATAATCATGCTTGATCATCTGAGAAAGACCATGTTAAGAAGGAAATGTAGACATTTCTTGATTTTTTGTAGTAGGATAAGTTCAATTTATCAAAGAGATGAATTAAGTGAAATAAGAACTCATATTTACCAGGTATTATTTATGTGTCTTAGCATGCCATACAGATTTAAATTAAAGATTGTGATGAGCTCTGGTTTCCTGCCAATGAGGTTTACTTTTCTCATTGCTATGGCTGGCCATATAGATAATTAAAAGGAAATTTAAAGTAGGAAGAAAAAAATGTAGGCTTAGGGCATAAGAATGGTAAAGTGTGCCCAGCAGGAAGACATGGCTGAGAAGCTAGTAAGTGATAACATGGTAGCTACAGTCATGAAGCTTAGAGAGATGAATGTGATGTTCACCTTGCTTCCTCGTTGTATCACTATTAGTCATTCTATGACTCCAGTACATTCTATACCAGCCACACCGAGTTTGGGCTTTCTCTCTCTTAAGTTAAACATCGTTGGAAACAGTGTTGGAGATGAACCAGGTACATGCATCTGAGCTAATTTTGAGTCCAGTCGAGATATTGATGAGGGTCAGCTGACACTGTTCTTTAACAGGAACTCAATGGGTTGACCAATTACTTCTAGATTCCAGGTGATAATGTCCAGGCAATTTGAAATATTCAAAAGCGCTGTTGTATAATCATTTGTTATTTATTCATCATCATTTCAATCACTGGTTTTCTAAAATATTTTTTTCCTTTAATCATGATAGAAGAAAAAAGTACTAAAGTAATTACTGATTACGTATGACCTAGGTATACAATCTCTACAGAACTATTAAACTAGATTTCAAAAGTAAAGTCTACTTGTGGCCTGTTCACTTTCAATAGCATGGATGAGAGGTAGGGAGTGGAGAAAGAGGGAGAGTCAGTCATATACTACACAAACGAGAGGAAGACAACCTGAAAATGCCGCTGCTCTTATTTTCTCTTCAGAAGATTTATCTGAGGCTGGTATCTCTAAATGTTCTGTGATTTGTTAAAAACAATCCAGATTCTATCTTCTCTTGTCTTTTCTACCAAAGCACAATTTCTGGTCTTACCTGGTCCTATGGGTTTTGCTCTCTGTACACTTGTCTCTTATCTCTCCCCAGTATAGGCACCCTAAATAGCAGTCTTAAATTAGCCTCTGCAATAAGACATTTCTGTTTTCAAACACATCTACAGTTACCTAGTATGTTTGAGGTTGAATTCAAACTCCTTGCTGAGTTTTGTCCATCTACTACCACTGTGGTGGTCTGAATAATTTAGCCTCCACCGTCTCCTGCATTGGCCTTATTGGAGGAGGTGTGACCATTCCTTCTTAGAGGAAGTTTGTCACTATGGGGGCAGGCTTTGAGGCCTGAAATGCTCAAGCTCTGACCTGTATGAAACAAATACACTTTTGCTTGTTTCTTGTGGATCAAAATGTAGAACTTCCTGTTCCTTCCCCAGCACCATGTCTGACTGCATGCTGCCATGCTTCCTGCCATCATAATTGGCTTAACTTCTGAAACTGTAAGCCAGCTCCAATTAAAAGTTTTTCCTTATGAGATTTGTCTTGATCATGGTGACTCTTCACAGCACTAAAAATTTCACAAAGACACTCATTCCTCTTTAACTGCTTTCCTTTTGATCCCTTCTTGTCTTCTTCTATCATAACATACTTGCTTTCAGTCTGTGACTTTTGCATCTCTGTCATTTACCTACTTTGCTCTTCACTAGATATCTACAATGCTTGTTCTTTATCTTGATATTAAACTTTAGCAAATGAGTTACATTTCAGTGTGGCAATCAGTACAGCCAATAACATCATATTCTGTAACACCTCTTGATACAACATTCTTTTATTATTGCAACTATTATTAGTAGTAGTAATATTCTTATTACTACTATTATTTATTAGCTTTAACATAAGAATTTTTATTACTCACAACAACATTGACTGTACCACTGAAGCTTATAAAATTCTTCTATTTGCTCTGTACAAATGTGGTTATTAGGTATACAGGGCCTGAAAAAAGGTAGATGAAGATGTCACTCCAGGAAAATCAGTTTGCTTGTTATAAAGCATGAATCATGAGGCAGATTTTTATATTGTATTTGTGTTTTTTTATCCTTTTCATCCATCTAGAAAATAAGTTCCACTCTAGATTAAAATGTTAATTTGCTTTTGTTTTATGCTCTCTGCCTTGACAGAGAGAACCTAGGTTATAGTAATTGCTTAATATATATTTATTAACTGAAAAAGTGAATATATTGCTGTTAATCAATAATAAATTTATGTATCATGAAATAACACTGTGTCCTCTATGTTTGTCTCTTAAGGAAGGCAAAAAGAAACATTTAAATAAGTATGTGACTTTCAGAGTTTATGAACTTAATGTGAGGAATGAAAGACCACTTCATCTGACAATGAAGCTTATGACCTAATGAATTTTGGATCATTGTTTACTGTCTTTCTTATTTTTGAGATTATCAGTATTCATAGTCTTTTTAATGGTTATGGTGAGTACTTCAGTTTTTAAAGGATTATTTATAGCTAAATGCTAGATAATTTTTAAGAATTTGTTTAACTCAATAACCTGCAAGACACAGGTTTAGAAAAACCACAAGTGGAGAATTTAATCACCATTCAGAGGGGAATGGACAAGTGATTGATGAGGAAAGTTAAGTTAGACTGCACCTGAAAGATATTGCAAGGCTCTCCTGCCTCTTCAAGTGTGTATGTTCTACTACAAGTACTCCATAGGGGAAAGACACCCAACCATATATAATGGCAGTCTCTAGTCCTCAGCTACAGTTGTTGTAGAAATAGTGAATATGTTAATGTTGCTTTGCATGTGTTGACATACTTCATCTGAAATATTAAAGAGCAATGAGAACAGGTCCCCAGGAAGAAAAAGTGATTTGACAGTTTTTCTACTAGTCTGCATCATGGCTCATGCTTTATAGTGAGCAAACTGATTTTTCCTAGAGTGACTGACACTCCTCATATATGCACAGCACATCCTCAGCCATTTTTCCCAAGGCGTGCATCCTTATTACTATATCTGTACAGAGTGAACTGAAGAATTTCATAAGCTTCAGTTGTACATGCAAAGTACTGAATCCTTCAAGAGCAATAATGTAAGGTGGCAATTGGTAATGTTGGAGTTGCAGGGCCAAAGTTATCCTTGTAGAAAAAAATGTCTTGAGAACCCAATTTCACATTGAGAGGCACCAAAGTGATTTGTCACATAACTGGTGGCTCTGTATACATGCCCTTTCACAACTGTGCTGAACTTCCAGGTGCATCCATTTTGGAGTGCTTTACACCAATCAGTAAAGGAAATCTGTGTGAGAACAGTTCAGGAGGAGGCTCTTACATTCATCTGGAACATCGATTTATTAACACCAAGAGGCCTGTTATACATGCTTCTTGCATTGCTCACAGCAAATGACATAGTTAAGTTCACTACCTCCAAAAACTGAGCCTCATCTTTTGTCAAACGGATGACGTGATTTGGGACTGATCACACTTCTTGGTTCATTTATATCCTCTTATGCACTAGATGTTACTGATAATTGCTACTTGCCATTCTTCTTCCACATTTGGTGCTTTCCCATATCCTGCCATATTCAGTTCCTATGCCCAGAAAGCTTTTTCATGATTGCTCATTTCCAATACCATGTCTACGGCCATTGTGCATCACAAAAGAAAATACCCAAACCTTCATCTTCTATATACTATTTCTGTGTTTGTTCTACCCATTTCTCTATCCTATACTTCTTATCACCTCAGGTATGTGAAAGATATATATTTGACTGAGATGTACTTGATACATAACAATACTATAAAATTATATTTTGAACATAGTAGCTCTCAAATATATTGGACACATTGATGACCAAATGCATAACAAAAGGTTTTTCCCCTTAATTTCAGGACAATTGAAATAGAATCTTGGAGGAAACATGCTGAATACCAAAAGAAGTCATTGCTATTTCCTTAGTTTATGATAGAACTGTTGAAGTCATCTGCTGACTGGCTGCTACTACAACTGATTCACCTAGGAATTTATCCCATATTCCTAGAAAGGTGCCTACCATATAGTAGATGTGCAACATGTATTTGTTTAATAAATCAACTACATCTATTTTGATATTTTTCATTTCGCAGATTTCATGGCAGCTTATATTACCATTTCTGGGAAAAATGGTGATTAGAACCATGATCTAGACAATGCTGAAATCCCTTGAGCATCTTTCTTAAGATTCTATGACTCAAGACTACAATGTAGCTTTAGATTTCTGTTCCTGTTTATAGTTTTCTTAATATTTAGAGACTTTACTATAATTCATTGGAACAGATGTGTATGAAAATAGTGTGCATTAAAAATAAATCATAGTCTTAGTTTTCTCATTTGGCTTTCATGTATAATGAGAGAATGACAACATGGAATTTGTAGAGGTAAATAGTGTCCCTCAGGACATCTTCAGAAGATCCAGTCTGTCTATTCACTGTCTGGTAATCATTCCATGTTTCAGAAATATGCTTATAACAATAATTTGTCATTTTTTATATAGTAAAAGTGGGATTCATTTAAAGTAGATGTTGTTATTTGATGATAACATGGGTGATATTTTTAGTGTGGATAGTCATTTTATATATCTCCATTCAAACACATTTGATATATGTATATTTATTACTTATATACTAAATCTTCATATGATATTTTATTCCTATAAAACAATTTCTGTGATAATATATTCTTACTGACTTTACCATAAATTTTGTTCATTAATTGACTCCAGATGAAAGATTTTGACATTCAACTTGCTCAGAAATCTCTTTTTTTTTTAAATTTTAGATATTTTCTTTATTTACA
>NW_022196914.1:49525884-49590479 GCF_008632895.1 Mastomys coucha
CTTGCTTTTCCGGTGTTTTGGGATATCCAGGACTTGTTGCAGTGGGAGTATTAGGTTCTGATGAAGCCTGGTTACTATTGGTAGGATTCTTGCGTTTGCCTTTCGCCATGTTTTGCTTTTTGGTGTTAGATGTTCTTAGTGTCTCTGGCTAGAGCTTGTCCTGTCCCTGCTGCCCTGCAAGTCCCCTGCGACTCGTGGGGCCTGTTCCTCCAAGGTGGCTGATCTGACCTTAGAAACTCACCGGAGAGAGAATGGCGGATCCTGCCCGAGTCTCTGGCTTAATATGCTCTCTTGCTCAGAAATCTCTTAATTCATGAGACATTGACTTCACGACTGTTAACAACTTTCTTATTTATAAAATCAGTTAAGATATATAATAGTGATATTTATCGTCTCATATGTAAAAAATTAAACAAACATGAATAAAACTTGGTTTCCTGAGGTAACTGAACTGTTATGAAGCTGTTTTTAAGTGATACTTGGAGCTCAATGCTATAAAATTTTTTCAACTTTATGTATAACCATTCAAGAGTCTAATGACATTTTATCTAAGAACACAGTGTTTTTCTTTCCTCTTAAGAGCAACTGAATTGAAGAAAATATTTATAGCTAGCTATCCTGCTATGTATGAGTTGACAGTTTCGAATTGTTAGAACTATATTTAAAGTTAACCTCCTGGATATTTTCTGGGTTTTAGAGATTTTGGTTGATTTAGTTTTGTCATTTGAAAGTACATTCAATCTTTGGGGTTCAAATTCTTTGTCCAATGTTTAGTTTCCTGTACTTTGTCAACTCAAATCCAAGAGCTTTGGTAACTTTGGTAACAATATGAAGCAATTCACATTGTTTCTTCCAAATGTTCTCTTTAAAATTTATGTTATGTATATACTAACTGATAAAGGGACCAAACACAGTAAAAAGTGGCTAGAAAGAAATAAAAGGCTGGATTTTGTTTTTATGTTGATTAAGGTTGCTTATAATATATTAGTTTTAAACTGATACTTTAATAACTATGAGACCTACAAAAACTAGAAGCTATGGTTGACATCAATCTAGACTGCAACAGAGCAAAGGCAGGAAAATTTAAAAGATAGAACTGAAATTTCAGATATGACACAGAGGGGACACAGATTCCCTGTGGAGCAGCCACAACTCCATAAACAAAGCAGCTCTCACAATGAGGACACCTGGAGTCCTAGAGCAGCATCTAGGGAATCTCGCAACCTCCCTGCCTTGTGGACCACAGGAACACAAGGCAAAATGGCAGAGTGACAAATCATTGAAGGGAGCTAAGCAAGGGGAGCTCTCAGTGGTGAAATAGCATTAAAGAACTTCCAAAAAATTGTTCCCACAAGAGAAAGAACCTACTGTTGAGTTTTGCTGATGCCTCAGCAACACAACCATCAAGGAAGCCTTTCATCTCTGATACAGAGATCGAAAAACACAGTGTTTTAAGGAAGGTAGTCTACACTAAGAAAAATAAAGGCATCTTTCCTTCCTTCTAGTTTCTTTCTTACCCAAAGAAAGTCAGAAGTGGCTCTGTCTTAAGTGTCAAAAAGGAGACCTTCCTCTGATATCATGCACTCCATAATACATGGCTAAAGGGGCACAAGGGGCCCACCTAAGGACATATTATGTATCCCTACATAATATGGCAGGATATTTCACCCAAATTACACAAAATATACAGACTCTGAACAGACATCTTCTTCCCATGTGTTCTCCGATGCATGTACCACATCAATTAATATATCCATTTCTCAGGTCTATAATAGATATAGACAGATGTTAGTTCAAGGATGAATCAAATATTGGAGTTTGGAAAGTGGCATCTTTCAAGAAATTAAATGACATGGATTTTAAATAATTTATTAATATATTTATAAATTTTGGCGATTTTTCATTACGAGAAGGCTGCCATTTCAATGCAGATCTGGCAATGCTCAGAGTCCAAGCTTCTTGGAGCATGTAATGAGCCCCAATGTACTCTGCCTGATTGGTGGTTCAGGCTCTGGGTGCACCCAGGAGTCCAGGTGAGTTGAGATATACTCTCTTTAAATAGTAATTCAGGATATAATATACAAACAAAAACCAATGCACAGCCATAAAAATCATTATTTCATACTTATTAATTTTTTATCATTACCTCTCTCTCTCTCTCTATCTCTCTCTTTCTCTCTCTCTATCACACACACACACACACACACACACACACACAAACACACACACACACACACACACACGTTTCTCAAAATCTGTATTCTGATTTATATAGAGGATTTTAAGATGAGCTTAATCACAAATTCAATATATTTATTTAGATATTAGTTGCCTTTCAGCAGTTTGCATTACTGCTAATTTCTATCCATTAAATTGCATTGCAAAGATGCAGAAAGTGGTCCTCTTGAGAACCCTGTGGCTAAAATGTTCGCACATGTTTATTCACAGAGACAATGGAGATATTAAAACATCACTAAAGTGCCTGGTGTTTATTTTCATTTTCCTATTTGTACTTAGTACAGAAATCCAGCATATGATTTTTTATATAAGGGGCCACATAAAATGAATGTTGACATTCCAAAGACTAGACCAGTAATTCATAAATTAGCTATGGATTAGAAATGCAAAAATATAGAATTATAAAATACAGAATTGAATTCCCTACAGTGAATATTTTAAAAATTAAGGTAAATTACAGAAATTATTTGAGGTGCATTTTTATTTGATAGTTTTCCTGAAGATGTAAGAGAAGGATTGAATGGTATAAAGACAAAGATTATCATATTGCTTATATATTATTTCAAGTATCCACTTTTACAGAGGAATAAACAGTAAATAGACACTAAGCTTGCTTTACCCTAAGGTAGCACTAACTGTGGGGCGTCACCTTTACCAGCAGCTTCGAGTTCCTGCTTTAGGAAACAGTGTACCTCACTGCTAATATTTTGAGTGCCCTGCAATCTTCAGGGTTTTCTGTTTGTAGCATAATTCAGGACGTGTCTCTGAGAAATAGAAGACATTCTTAAATACTTAGGAATGCAATGGAAGTTTTGTATTTTGCTAGTGGAAATTCAATAAGTTATGATCCCAGTATTCACTTAAATTTCTTTCTATGTTGATGTTAATCATGAAATTTTCAGAGCAGTATTCTCTTTCTGTGTTAGGAAGTAAATTGCTAAGACCCTGAAGGTTACCTACTTTTGTGAATTGGCAGATAAGAGTGGAGAAATGAGAATGCCAAAATGTTACATTACCCTGCCCAGTGTAATTGATAGATTCATAAGCCAGTCATATTTCAATTACTTTCACTGTCAGTTTTATATCGGTTTTTATAAATGGGTTTCTTTTTTCTTTCCTCAGATGTAATGAAGCTTGTTGTGCCTAACATTCTTGTCTGTGTACTATTTTAATGTTTTAATTAAATGCGTCGTGCTGCTTTGTTTTAGCAGTACTTTCTTCAGTAAAATATTCTAGCTACCATTGTCTAGAAAATTTTAGAACATCCTATTTTATTGGCACCAAGATATGCAATATTCTAGGCTGAGACACTGTTTAATTTTAGTTATTTCTTCTGTATATGGATGCATTTGATAAATTATACATTTTGCATTCTATGCACTCTTATTTTTAAATACATAATACAACTATATAAGAACTAATTACAACATAAAAGCAAATTTACCAGCAGATTTATAAAAGTTAAAGATATTCATCCACATTTTCATAGCTATTTCTGCATGGGCTTCATACAAAGCTTAGGCACACAGGGAGCACAGCTGTGCTCACAAACAATGAGTTAGTTATATTACATGGGTAAAATGGAAAGGACCAAGAAATAATTTGGCTTCAAATATAGAAACAAGATTTATATTTTAAAAAATACCATCACATAAAATTAAATGAAAAGATAATGCCAGTAAAGATATATTGGTATGCACATATACATATGTAGATGTATTTTCAACATTTTTGAAGATCCTAGACGTCATCGGATCACTGGAGACTCTTGTTTCCTCTAGTTTCTTTGTGGTACTGTAAGAAGAGCTGGCTGTGATTTCTCCGATCTTTAATCTCAATGGGCTGGAACACAAAAATGAACAGTCTAGAGCTAGCCTACTCTATACTAGATACTAGTTGCCTTTCAGCACTTTGTATTAATGTAAATTTCTATTCATTATATTGTACTGCAAAGATACAGAAAGAAGTTCTCCTGAGAACTCTGTGGCTAAAATGTTCACACGTCTGTTTACATCAAGACAATGGAGGTATCATTAAAACATCACAAAAGTGACTATTGTTTGTTTCCATTTTCCTATTTGTACATATTATAGACATTCAGGATATGATTTCATAGTTTTTTTAATAAATAGGTTGACCTTTTTAATAGACTCTATTCACTTGATAAATTAAAAAATAAACAATAGTGGTTCTAACATTATTCAATAGGTTACTATTTCTTGTGTGAAATATACAGAACTCTATTTTAGACTCAACCAGGTAATTAGCCTAATTCGTTTTGAAAAGTAAAACCAAAGGTTTATATAGAGATTCTAATAAAAGAGTTTTGGAATAGTTTTATGAAAACAAAAAGGTCTGTGGATTATAGCTTGATTATCCTTTTACTTAATAGCTAATACCTACTTATAAGTGAGTATATATGATTGTCTTTCTGAATCTGGGTTAACTTGCTCAGTAGTTGTTTTTCTAGTTCCATAAATTTGTCTGTAAATTTGATGATGTTTTTACTAACAGATGGGTAATATTTCATTCTGTAAATATGCCATATTTTCTTTATCCATTCATTGGCTGAGGGACATCCAGGTTGTTTCCAGTTTCTGGCTCTTATGAATAGAGAAACAGGGAATATGTTTGAGCAACTGTCCTTGTGATAGGATTAAGCATCCTTTGAGTCCATACTCGAGTTGTATAACTGGATCTTGAAGGAGATCTGTTCCCAGGTTTCTAAGGCAAAATCATATTGATTTACATATTGGTTTTGCAAGTTTGCTCTCCCACTAGCACTGGAGGAGTGACTGCCTGCTCCACATCCTTACTAGCATGAGCTGTCAGTTGTTTTACTGATCTTAGCCATTCTGACAGGTGTTAGAGAAAACATCAGATTAGTTTGGATTTCCATTTCCCATTTCTCCTCCTACTGGGTTTCCTTGTCCTGCCTAGATAAGAATGTGTATGCTAATCTTTATTGCATCTTGTGTAACGTGTACTTTTTCTTCTCCACTTTAAGCTCTGGGCGCACTACACTACCAGCCCTTCCCAGGCTCCTTCAAAATCGCAGATGAAAGACACAAACACACATTAGCTTAATTTTGATATGCTTTAGCTCAATGGCCAGACCCTTCTAAACCTTCCTCAGTTGTCGCACCCTTATTTTCATGCCCACCCAGCTCAATATATTGGCCCTGAGCTTTCGTTGCTCAGTTACCTTTAGTGCTAGCTCAACACCTCTAATTCTACCCTTTACTTAGTTGCCTGGATACTTTCTCCTTGTTCAGTCCTCTAAGTTTTCCCTCATTTTAATGATGTTTCTAATCTCCTGCCTGCTACCACAGGCCCAGTCTGGGAAGTGGCCCATGGCCACTGCACCTGAGATTTCACATGGCTGAGGAATCTTTCTCCCCCTGAAGCATGACGAGTCTTTTCGTCTCTCCTGCATCTGCTAGCCTGCCTGTGGGAAAACTGGAAGTCCTGCCTATTTTGCCCAGCTCATTAGCTGTTAGCATCTTTATTATTGATCGATCAAGAACCAATTGAAGAACAGGACCTTCAGTGTTCTCATGCAGAGTCCCGATCAAAACATCAACCCCCTACAATGTTGTTATGCTATGTTTGGTTAATATCACTGAGAGGCCTGCTCTTTTTTGGAAGAACACTAGATCTCAGGGAGACAGGAGGTGGGAAGGGTGTTGAAAAGAGGGAATTGAAAGGAGACTGTAGTCAGAATGTACTGAATATGACAAGAATAAAATTATTTGTAAAAGGAATCCACTTATATTTTTTCTTCTAAGGAAATATAACCAAATTAATTCCTGACAATTTTTTAATTTAACATTTGATAACTTTGTATATGAGCACTATCTAATCTCTCTTATCCCTTTTTCCCAAACTTATCTCATGTACTACATACCAAATTCATAATTATTTTTATAGAACACATATAAAACTATGTGCACATATATACACACAATACACATACACAAATACAACCTGGTAAATTCATTTAGCATTTATCATACATACATATGTTTAGGGCTGATATTTAATTTTAGATCTCCTATGTAGGACATTATCTCTATAGGAAACACCTAATTCTCCTTCACTCATCAGACATAGTTTGTGATGGTTTGAATAAAAATTTTTCCCGTATACTCATATATTTGGATGCTTAGTCACCAGAGAGTAGAACTCTCTGTAAAGATTAGAAAGATGAGATGGGGCCTTATTGCACTAGGTATGCCCTTGCTGGAGAAACTGTGGCACTTGGAGGTGGTATTGGAGTTTCAAAAGTCTGTTGTTATTGTTTTATTTTTTATCTATTTATATCCTAAATGCCAATCCCCCTCATAGACCCCCTCAGAAAGTCCCTCTCCCATCCCCATCCTGTTCTCCTCTGAGAGGGTGGGACACCTCCTTTGGATATACCCCAACCCTTATGCATCATCTCATCTCTGCCAGATCAGGCACATCTTTCTCCACTGAAGCCAGACAAGGCAACCATGTTGGGGAGTAGATACCACAGTCAGGCTCCAGCTTTAGGGAAAGCCTCTGCTCCAGTAGTTGGGGGACCCACATGGAGACTGAGCTGCATGTCTGCTACATATGTGCTGGGGGCCTCGTTCCAGCCTATATTTTTTATTTTTCTGGTTGGTAGCTAAGTCTCTGAGAGCTCCCACGGGTTTGGTTAGTTGATTCTGTTGGCCTTCCTGTGGGGTTCCGATTCTCTTCAGAACTATCAATCTTTCCTTCTACTCATTCATAAAAGTCTCTGACCTCTATTAAATGTTTGGCTGTGGGTTTCTGCATCTGTTTTACTCAGCTACACCGTGGAGCCTCTCAGAGGACAGTTATGCTAGGCTCCTGTCCGAAAGTTCCAAAGTTCACTCCAGATCCTCTCTATCTCTCTCTCTCTGTCTCTCTCTCTCTGTGTGTGTGTGTGTGTGTGTCTGTCTGTCTGTCTGTCTGTCTGTCTCTCCTTCTCTCTGTCTCTCTCTCTGCCTATGCATTAGATGTGGCTTTTTTTTTTATTATTATTAGATATTTTCTTTATTTACATGTAAATTTCTCCATTCCTAGTTTCCCCTCCAAAAAACAAACAAACAAACAAAAACAACAAAAACAAACCCCTGTTGCCTCCCCCCTCCCCATGCCTGCCACCCCACCCTCTCCCACCTATTGGCTCTGGCATTCCCCTACACTGGGGCACAGAACCTTCACAGGGCCGAGGTCCTCTCCTCCTATTGATGATCGAATTTGCAGTCCTCTACTATACACATGCTGCCTGAACAATCAGACCCCTCCATGTGCAGTCCTTGGTTGGTGGTTGAGACCCTGGAAGCTCTGAGGGTACTAGTTAGTTCATAGTTGTTCGTCCTAAGGGGCTGCAAACCCCTCAGCTCCATTGGTCCTTTCTCTAGCTCCTTCACTGGGGACCATGTACTCAGATCAATAGATGTCTGTGAGCCTCTACGTCTGTATTAGTCAGGTACTGTCAGATGTGGCTTTTTGATGTTACTCCTATGTCTGCATGAATGTCATGATGCTCCCTCTTATGATGGTAATGTACTAAATCTCTGAAACTATAAGGAAGCCCCAAGATTAAGTGCTTTCTTTTATAAGAGTTACCTTTGTCATGGTGTCATTTCACAAAAATAAAATACTGACTAGGATAGGGTGGAAGAATGTAGATGTCCTCTACCCATCTTGGCATATCAGCTGTTATTGTCATTGTGGTGGTCTTGTTCAGATACTGATATTATTGAGATTTCATGGTTGAATTTTTCTCCTATTCTACCTAATAAACACTGTGTAGCAGCAGCTTTTTCTTGGTCTTTTGGCTCTTGCAAAGTTTTTATCCTTCTTTTTCCATTATTCTTGAGTCTTTGCAAGGGGGTTGCCTTATAGATATACAACTGATGTCCCAGCCACCCCAGATATTCTCTGCATTGTATCAGTTGCAGCTTTCTGTAATGGCTTATGTCTGTTAGAAATAGAACCTTATTGATAAGGGAACAGAAAATACCGTAGAAAATCACTATAAATCATATTGCTTTAGAAAAATAGAAGTAGTAGGTTTTCTTCTCAGGTCTATGAGGTCTCAAGCCATGAGTACTAAGCTAGGTTTACCATACTTGGCATGAGTTCCCTCCTGTTGAGCAAGCCTAGACCCAATTATTGGCATTTACTTTTTGAGAGGAAAGACAATAAGAAAGAAACACACAGGGTTTATTCAGTAAACATTTTTCTTAATATTGTACAATTAGCATATAAAGTATTGGGCTTTGTTCTGATATTTAAAAACATTTATTTTTTTATAGCACTTCTTCATTTCTCCCCAACCCTTGGGCAAACTTCTGCCTTTTCAGCCCCTTGGAAGCCTCAGTTTAACTTCTCTTCAGTGTGTGCTGATAATTCTGCAGTTTTTTTTTTTTCAGATGAATATATACTGAAAAGGCATTTTAGGTAATGCCTGTTACAATTTTAGAAAAGAGTAATTTCATGATATTTTTCTAAATAACCTTTAGGACAAGATCAATATCTTGTTAGGAAATTGTCACTTCTTTGAATTAGGGGTAGTCAGATGAAATTCCTATGTGTTTTGGGCTGCCACCATCCCCAAAAGGACAATAGTAGGAAGTTGGTTTTGAAAGTGAGAGGAGTCTTTTTCTTAACAACACTGGAGGAAATAGAGAATTGAATAAAGTACATTGTATATTTTAAGTCTTCATTATATAAATGATGTTAGATTACCATTATATTATTATAGATAAATGATATTAGGGAATATAGATAAATGATCATTTGAAAATTGATTTTTGATATAAGAATATATATAATCATTAATGTTACAGTGTAAATAAGTAAGATAAGAGGATAAATATATAATGATTAAAAGCAGTGAGGTAAACAACCACACTCTAGCTCTACAGGATCTTATACCCTCTTATGACCCTTGTGGACACCCATACACAAATATGCACACACTTTCAAATATGCACAGCCATGTAAACACAATAAAATAAATCTTTAAACATAGAAAGAAATGAATGAACTAAAAACAAGGAGAGGTTGTTATCTCCCTGGATGAAGGAATATGGACAGTTATCATGTTGGTTGGAGAAGAAGACAGCATCCTGCATTCCTGCCATGGTAAAACAGAGGTAAAAATGTTCTTCACCTGGTAGAAAAAAATCCATGTGCTTCTAGACATCCACCATAAAATACTATGTGATTTGACAAGAAGCCTGTGACCTGCTCTATGTCTGTGCAACCTACTCAGAGGCGTTAATCATGCCTTCAAACAAGTAGAGGAAGCTAGTTCATGAAAGCAAACCCATAAATATACAAAAGAAACAAGGCCAATTAACTGAAGTTGTTTACTGACTATTCAGTTTATATAATTGGGTCATCAAATTTCACCAACCATTTGAGGTAAACTCCCTAAGACAGAGTATCCAGGGAATCATGAGAAATCACTTTAGCCATGTACTTTTGATTACCATAATCAGCAGAAGTTGTGTGAGCTACAGTTAAGAAAAAGTACATTCATTTTACATTCTCAGGTCATTTCATATTTCTCCAGAAATGTAGTAGTGACAGCTGCATTGGGAACAAATCTTCCATACTCCATCAATGATCTAGTCTCTTCAAGAACCATGTTCACAGATGTACTCAGTAATCATACTTCGCCATTTCTTTATATTCTTTAATCCAATCAGTTTGACCCCTGAAATTTGATGTCATGTGATCTAACTTGATAACTTAAAAGAAGCAGAAATTACACCACTCTCAGCATCCAAAATATTTATATTTCATGTAAAAACTACAAACATCTATGGAGCTTTCACTTTGTGGGTATGCATGACTTTCTCTTAGTGGGCAAAAGTTTTCTAATGTAGTACTAGTCATTGATAAAAAGGTTCACATTTGTATTTTTCTTACTCATTTTATGAAAAACTCTTGAATATGTTCTAAAGAAAATGCACAGGTGACTTAAGAAAGAAGAAATGTGGATCAAAAGAGAATATCCTAAGCCCAGGAAAGAAAAGAGATGACATCCCAGAATGTCACTTGCAGCATCCCTAGAAATCAATCAGCTCAAGTGAGAGTAACAAACCAGAGGGCTATTGTAGTATGTCTTCAAGAAACATGGGAGCACATTTCAGTAAGAATTTATAGAGAATGTGATCATATGATGAATAAGCTCACCTTTTCCACAGCAGGAAATAAATTAACTGGATACTCCATGGAAGAATAAGCAAACATCTATCAAGAAGTATCCAAATGAATCATCCTTTAAACAATTGGTAGCGTCTATAAGAAAATACATTTGCATATAGTCTTAGAATATCTTCTCTGGTTTGGTGCATTCTGAGTAACACTTAATTCTATTAAATCCTATAATTAATGATATTCAGATAATTGCATTTTTGTAAATTTTCATTTTTCCTTTTAAAAAATCAATCATAATCAAGATATTGTATCATTAGCATGCAGGCAAGAGTATTTCTCCATTTGTTAACCTTCCTTATATTTTTGATCTCTCATATGAATTTGAAGTTATGATGTAAGGAAAGAATATAAATTTATCATCTTTTGACTTTCATCTTGGATATTTAGTTTAATTTGAGCATTGCATGAAAAACTGAGTATTTGAAGTCTGAGAGTCAAGAGACCACACATGATTCATTTGCTCTTTATAGTTCCTACTGTTGCTATAGCAGAGATGTAAGACGTAGCTGCTGGTCCTCTGCTTGAAGTGATTGACATGCAAGAAGCACACTTGTTCCCATGCCTCATCAGGAAACAGAATCAAGTCAATTTCTTATTCAAAGCAGAATTTATCGCAGCACACCATAGGTCTCTAGCCATAATGTACAGTGACATTAAAATGAAAATCTCACTACCTGGTAAGGGTAATCTTTTTCTGGAGGTATTAAACAGAGTAGTCCTATAAACCCTGAAATATTATGTTATTACTACTGCTTTTAGTTTCACTCCATAATTAATGATAAAAGACACAATATGCTCAAGTCATATAGAGTTAAAAAAACAAAAAAACAAAAAAACCTCCAGGTAATACTGATCTAAAAGGGTGATACTGATCTAAAAGCTTCATACCTATGAGCTATTTTTTATATTGTTGAAAAGTACCATCCAGAAGGCAAAAGTAACTATGAGTCTTACCCATCTATGAATCTTTATGAGCTAAAATAATGACTGATGTGGAAGGATATGCCCTTAAGCACAATAGTGGAATGACTGTCAAGGAGTGACCAACAACTTTCCCATTAGATTTAAGCTCCCTTTTACAAGATGGAACCCACACTTAACAGGGCCAAAAACTTATTCTATGACTGGTCATATACCCTAGAGTAATGCCTACTACTATTATGATAAATTGACATAGTACTAAATCAATCTGTAAAGATTTATTCACTAAGATATCACTCAAACCTCATTAGGGAAACATTTTTTGGTAGTAGATGTTAATTAATACAGACTCTACTAATTGATCAAAGTGCAGAAAATGAGTCTGGATGCTAATCCCTTAATTCAGTGTCTATATCAAACTCCTCCTCCAAAGAATCAGGGATCATCACAGAAAAGGGTACAGAAAGATTATGAGAGACAGAGGGAAAAGAACAGGAAGGCTGCACAAATGGACTTGCAGTGATTGTGACAACATGTGCAATATTTGTGCAAGCTCAAATTAGTTATATTTCAGAATGGAGAAAGCAGGTGAGATAAAGTCCCCACTCAGGTCAAAGAGCAATTAACATTTGAGAGCTGGTGGGAGAAAACAAAAGTCAATTTACTCTAAGGATGGTCCAATGGTAGGTCAATTATGCTCCAGTGGATGACCTCACAACCAAAATTATTTGTGCAGCATAAATTGGACCTCATAGCATTATAAAACAAATGTCTTAGTCCTGGATTGTTAGTTAAGGGGAGGTATATCTGGCAGAAGTCTTAGGTAGGTATAAGAATAATTAAAAAAATAAAAACTGAAAACTAAGGAAGACGTCTAATAAATAAATACACAGGTACTGCTATAGGCCTTGATTTTAGGGATTGTTTTATGTACATATCAAATGACTATGCAGTTGGCTTACATAAAACTATACAACAGAATATGTTACAGAGCGAAAAATTAAAACTACTAATATGGCTTTAGAAATAGGAGTTTTGAATTGTGTTGCAGCAGGTTTAATGTCTAAAACTGATAGAGAAGAAGCAGGTTTAAATAAAGTACTGCTTTTAAGATTCCACAGTAATCAGTTTAAGAATGAAAATAGTATATAACAAAACTCAAGCGTGCAGCTGGAGAAGTAGCTCACTGGTTAAGAGGTCATACTACATTTCCAGAAATCCTGAGTTCTGTTTCTAGGACCTAATTTGTGGGATGGATTCTCTTTGTTGAAACACCTGGTCCATAGGCTATGGGACCTTCTGGTGGGCTTTGCTGGCATTCAGTATGACAAACATTCTCCACTCATGCCCTCTTCCCCCAACATAAACAACAATAGCAATGAATAATTAAGCTTCAATAAGGCAAAGGACTAGGACAAACAGCAACCAACAATTTGGGAAAAGATCTTTACCAATCCTATATCAGATAGAGGGCTGATATCCAATATATACAAAGAACTCAAGAAGTTAGACTCCAGAAAACCAAATAACCCTATTTAAAAATGGGGTACAGAGCTAAACAAAGAATTCTCAATTGATGAACACCGAATGGCTGAGAAGCACCTAAAGAAATGTTCAACATCCTTAGTTATCAGGGAAATGCAAATCAAAACAACCCTGAGATTCCACCTCACACCAGTCAGAATGGCTAAGATCAAAAAATCAGGTGACAGCAAATGCTGGCAAGGTTGTGGAGAAAGAGGAATACTCCTCCATTGCTGGTGAGATTTCAAGCTGGTACAACCACTCTGGAAATCAGTTTGGCAGTTCCTCCAGAAATTGGACATGGTACTACCTTTGGACCCCGCTATATCACACACACATATGCTTCTTGGCATATACCCAGAAGATGCTCCAACACATAATAAGGACACATGCTCCACTATGTTCTTATTAATAATAGTCAGAAGCTGAAAACAACCCAGATGTCCTTCATAAGAGGAATGTATATAGAAAATGTGGTACATTTACACAATGGAGTACTAGTTAACTATTAAAAACAATGAATTCATGAAATTCTTAGGGAAATGGATGGAATTAGAAACTATCATCCTGAGTAAGGTAATCCAATCACAAAAAAAAACAAAAAAACAAAAAAACAAACAAACAAAAAAAACCCCACACATGGTATGCACTCACTGTTAAGTGGATATTAGCCCAAAAACTCAGAATACCCAAGATACAATTCACAGACCACATGAAGCTCAAGAAGGAAGACCAAAGTGTGGATGCTTCTGTCCTTAGAAGGAGGAACAAAACACTCAAGGGAGGAAATATGGAGACAAACTATGGAGCAGAGACTGAAGGAAGGACAATCCATAGACTGTTCCACCTGGGGATCTATTCCATATACAGATACCAAATCCAGACACTACTCCAGATGCCAAGAAGTGCTTGCTGACAAGAACCTGATATAGCTGTCTTCTAGAGACTCTACCAGAGTCTGATAAATATAGAGGCAGATGCTTGCAGCCAACCATTGGAGTGAGCACAGGATCCCCAATGGAAAAGTTAGACTGAAGGAACTGAAGGGGTATGCAACCCCTTAGGAAGAAGAACAATATCAATCAACCAGATCCCCCAAAGCTCCCAGGGACTAAACCACCAACCAAAGAGTACATATGGAGCTAACCACAGCTCCAGCTGCATATAAAGCAGAGGATGGCCTTGTTGGACACCAATGGGAGGAGAGGCCCTTAGTCCTGGGAAGGCTCCCTGCCCCAGTGTAGGGGAATGCCAGGGCAGGGAGGTGAGAGTGGGTGGGTGGGTGAGGGAGCACCCTCATAGAAGCAAGGAGAGAGAAGATGGGATAGGGGTTTTCCATAAGGGGAGCTGGGAAAAGAGGATAACATTTGAAATATAAATAAATAAAATATCCAATAAAAATGAAAATTAGGGAGAAAAGTCACCTGCCTAATGACAGATTATTAATTTCAAACAGAATAAAGTAAATTTTGTGAGCTAAATAATATCACAAGTATATACAAAATAACATAAGATAGTTCAACATCTATTTGTATATAACAAACACTATAGTTGATAAAACTGTTTAATTTTCAAATTTCATAGATATTTTTATATTTCAACAAGGCATAATAAGCAAATACTCTTGTTTTTTTCCTACTTCTACATGTCAACTAAAATATTTTAAGTATTGTATCACTTTTGAAAATATTCTAGTTTGGAAAAATATTAGCAATGCTTTTAAATATATTAGTCTAGTACATTTAAGTGAGACCCCTTAATCCCTCTTTCATCCTCTGAAGCACAACAGAAGGAGACTTAATGAGTGTTCAGAAGATGCTGCATGAACTCAAATTATTAAATTCAGGACCACATTAAACAAGCACATTAAGTAGATAAAGTTACACATATACTACTGTTTACTGATATTTAATGTAATTCATAAGTTATTGAATTTTATTAAAGAAATCTAAAATTTTTCATGAATCTTAAACTGGAATATTATTGAAACACAGTTTCTAGTTGGAGCCCTTCCGGTATGGCAGAAGGAGGTCCATTTGTCAAAGCACTTGTTATGGAAATAGCTAATTATTTTAATCAGGTTCAATGGGTAGGATGCAAATGATGTCCCTGAGGCTTACACTTCCAATGTGAAATTACACGGTAAGTAATTACCGGGTATGAGATTTCCATCTTAATATATATTAAAAGAAATAATAAACCTCCTAATGCACACTTGCAGTTTTAAAAGGCTTCTAGACCTAGAGAAATGTATTTCATACTCCTCACAAGAAAATAATGTCTTAAATAGATCATAGAAATACAGATAGCTTGCTCATAAATACACATAATGATTCTCCTCAGAAATCTACTGGTATTAAGAACTATTAGAAAAAGCATTAGTAACCCCACTTAAGCTCTCATGTGTTTCAGATTTTCGAAAGTCAATGTATCAGAAGTAGATTCAGTCTGAAAGCAAAAATCTGAGAGCAAAAGAAAAACCTGTTTCCTTGGCTTTCATCTTCATTTAGAGCTTCCTGGAAAACCTCTCTTGAGGGACAGAAATAACCTGCAGAGCAGCACACGAACTACCTCAAAAATTAGACCTTTTCTCACTCTTATAAATATAGCTCCCTCTATTAGTTTGTTTGATTACGCTACTCAGTGTTCCTAGGAAGGCCTGCCTCATTTCATTTGAGCTGCACAGTTCTTGTTTTCAGTCAAAATGTATTGGAAAGGATACTATCTCATTGTTAAAAATTTGAGAATGCTTGAGTTTCTTCATCAACTTTATGGCCTAACTGGTGATATAGCAAATGTGGTTGTGGATGTGTGTGTGTGTGTGTGTGTGTGTGTGTGAGTGAGTGTGCGTGTGTGTTTGTATAACTGTGTGTGTGGATGTGTGTATGTTTGTTTGTGTGTGGATGTGTGTGTGTGTGTGTGTGTGTATAACTGTGTGTGTGTGTGTGGATGTGTGTGTGTGTGTGTGTGTGTGTGTGTGTGTGTTTGTGTGTATGTGTTTGTATAACTTTCTATTCATGCCCGATAATTATATGGCATGGTCACTCTTTCTGCAGTTTGGTTGAGGAATAACCGACACAGTATAAGACATTTTTAAGATCTTGTGGTGTGTTCCATCCTGACCCATGTGAGCACTGGGAAGCCAGTACCTTACTGATGTGGTGAACTTTCCCTTTAGTCCTCCGATACTCACTCATCTGCTCTTGTCCTGTAAGGTCCTCTCAACTTCTGCACATTCTGCCAAAGGAGATCAAATCATTTTCTCAGAGTCTGAAAATAGAATCATATAGCAGGTACTTTCTGTTTGGTTTCTTTATTGAGACTAATTCCTTTGAGATGTCTCTCTGCTATTGCTTATATTAAGAATTCATTTTACTGGTGAAGAGTGATGAATGGTATGAAACTACAACCATTTAAAAAATACACATTAATACACGATGAACACCAAATGTGGGCTTATTTTAAATAAAGATGCTTTAAAAATATGAACACTGAGCTGTTTTCATCAGCACTGGGCAAAGATGTAGGGGTAAATTCCAGCACAGTACAGGAAATATAATGTATTTCCGTGAGGAGCTGTCAGGTTGTTTTTCAGAGTGATTGTATTACTTTAAATATAAACAACTGCATATGAGTTCAATTCTGTATTCTTCAGTAAGACTCACTAAAGCCAGTGTCTTAATTTTTAACCATTACAACACATGTTCAATGACATTTCATCTAATTTTTGTTTTACTTTGTAATTTTGAATACAATGGTGTTGAATACTTTTTCATACATTTTCAACCACTGTAAAATTCATGTTTTCATGAATAATTTGACCCTTTTATGGAGTTTATTAACTTTTAATAAATAAAATGTTGCAAATGTAAAAGCTGTCCTAGAATCTTGACTTGCAAATGTATTCTGCCATTTAGGGGCTTGGTTTTTGATTCACTTAACTTTGACTCTTAGTTATTTACATTTTCCATAATATACAGTTTAACCAATATTTGTGATAAATAATTTTGGAGTTGCTCTTAAAATGTTTTGCCTAAACTGAGCACAAATAGGTTTTTATTTATTATCTATTCCAGATTTTAGAAATAGTTGTAGCTTTGTTTAATTTAATTTTATGTCCTTTTTATTAGATATTTTCTTTTTTTACATTTCAAATGATATCCCCTTTCCCGATTTCCCCTCTGAAATAAAAACCCTATTCCCTTCTCCCTCGCCCTGCTCAACAACCCACCCTCTCCCACTTCCTGGCCCTGGCATTCCCCTAAACTGGTGCATAGAGCCTTCACAGGACCAAGGGCCTCTCTTCCCATTGATGACAGAGTAGGCCATCTGCTGCTACAAATGCAGATGGAGCCATGAGTCCCACCATGTATACTCTTTGGTTTGTGGTTTAGTCCTTGGGAGCTCTGCGGGTAATGGTTAGTTCATATTATTGTTCCTCCTATGGGGCTGCAAACCCCTTCAGTTCCTTGGGTCCTTTCTCTAGCTCCTTCACTGGGGACCCTGTGCTCAGTCCAAGGATGGCTGTGAGCCTCTACTTCTGTATTAGTCAGGCACTGACACAGCCCTACAGTCTATTTCAAGTGAGTCTATAGTGGGATGAGATTGACTCTAAATTCTTCTTTTAGAGGCAAGTAGATAACCAAACCAAATATACAGAAAAATCTTGGCTGTTCATGAGACTACCTCATATGTCAGCACAGTTTGTGTTTGTGTGATTCTTCATGCTTAGAATCTATTTAGCTCTTTACATCTGTACATATATTATAAAAGTTTAGTATAAAGGTTTCCTGCTTTTTTGCAAGAACAGAGAATCCAGTGTGCATCGTCCTAAAGTCACTGATGCTCAAGGTGTTTTGTCTGTTTGTGTTTATTGTGTGTATTGTTTCTTAGTATATCTTTCACATTCATTAATCTTTAGTGAATATAGCATGTGTGGGTAATATCTAATCTATTATTGTTTCTGAGTAGTTTGTTATTTACTTAATACATTGCAGTTTGCATTTCTAGAAATACAGTGCCTTCCTCTAGTTATCTTGTTTCTACCTGAAACACACAATATATAGAAGGTGTTATAACCATTGATTTCAAGTCATTTATTTGTTAATTCTAGCAAAGGAATTTTTCTGGATTTGCATGTCTATTACACTTGATTCATGTTCAGATAGGTCCCATATTATTGAATGTTCTGTGTTTTTTGTTTTCTTTATCCACTTGAGCTCATTTGTCTTATATAATTTCTTTTCTCAGAAATACTTTGTTCCTTCTTGATTTTGTTTAAATTTTTTAATAAATGAGACCAATTCAGATGTTTAATCCAAGAGGCCCTTGTTTTTCTGTGTCTGGAATGTTTTTCTTAACATGGTTATTTCCAGTTCTATTCATGTTGTCATAAACAGAAGAATTCATCCATTTCTGGAGCTGAATGGCATTCTATTGTAAGGATCTTCTGTACTCATGAGTTGGTACTTATTTGCAACTTCCATGTCTTGGAATTTAAAAAAGCATTCCAATCATTTCATAATCATGAAAATGAGGGTCTTTTTCACATGGAGACATCACTTCCTTCTGATATATACACAGGACTGAAATGAATAGATCATACAGTAATTCTAATTATAGTTTTCTCAGGAACGTTCATATTGCTTTCCATACAACCATAGGAGTTTACATTTAGAATTTGTTTTTTCCTGAAGAAAGTATCAAATTCTGTTTAGATTCTGTCATATCATGCTTTCCTGTGGGATTCCTCTCAAGACAGTAACCTGACACTGGTGGAATACATCCAGCTGGACATTGCTTTGGCAAAATAACATCCCTTTTACTAAAGTCAGGACTAAAAGCAAAATTCTTTTGAATCATTTGTGCCATGATTTTATATATATGTATATGTATATATATATACATGTATATATATATATACATACATGCATATATACATAGGTTTAGTATATATGCATGAATATATATACATATGAGTATATATACATATGCATATATATATAAGATTATCATATATATAAAATTATCAGCAGCATGGAATAACAAATATGGTTTAAAACATAAATCTCAAAAATAATGGCTAATTTTTTAAGCAATACACAGTGAATAGTTAGATTGAAATAGATTCTTCTGAAGTGGACTTAATTGGTAGATATTTTCTTAATTTATTTCTGCCAAGGGTAGGCAAGACCTCCTGTACTTATGGAAACAAGATTCTATAATGAATGAACTCCAGCCACCCTTTTCCCTTTGAGGGAAACTGAAGCTACTTAGAATTTGTGGTGTCTTCTATACTTGTGAATGTTAGTTTAAGTCCACTAGATTGGTATTACAGTGATTTATATGCCAGGGTTTGCAGAAGGTTGATGTACAAATTAATAAATGTAAATGTCACAATTTATAGAAAAATATATGGTATTTCTCTACTCACCTCTGTACAATTCCAGTTGCATGCACTGTGTTCTTTTGGATCAATTACTGTCTTTCAAATAAATCTAAGGAAGAGATACTCTTTCAAAAATAGATAAAAATACCACCCATTTCTTTACTCTAAGAATGATGCCAAAGAAGTATCTGTATATATAAACTTTGTCATAGTAGTGCCTACCTTTTTTCCAGGGATAAAGTGAAATTTTCTATAAAATTATATGATTTTGTTTTAATTCTTATAGAAAAAACTGAGATAATTCTTCCTGAGCTCTGAAAATTTATGTTATAAACTTTCTTGCCATCAATTACCTCAGCTAACCTTCAGATACTCTAGAAGTTGTGTCTAATTTCTCATTTTGGGCCATTGTTTTTACTTAATCATACTAACATTTAGAAGATATCCGAATTGAACACAAGGACCTAGTCATATTCCATTACTGAGTCTCTATATATCTGCAGTTGAGAGTCCAATTGTAGAAATCATTTAAAGAAAGTAATTAAAAGATTAGATCGATTTATTCTATATACACAACAAACTACAAATGAGTATTAGAGCCTGATATTTAAGTGAGCATTGCTTACAAAACAATGTTTAAACATTTGCAGTATAAAGTTACTGATATTAAAAAATTCAAGACCATTGAACAGGAAAATGTAATTTAATTTAGTAAGATGAAAGTTTGAATTTATTCCCTTAAAAAGATCCTCTTAGTGAAACTTTAAAGGGTATATTGACATTAAACTTTTCTACTCATAACCTGAGTATGACATAAGCAGTCATGTGTCAGTTCCATGTAGTTCCTCTCTTCAAAAATACTATGAACTATATTGCTGAGAACAGTGTGATTCGTGCCAGCACTTTGCAAAAAATAGTCTGGCCTTATCAATTAAAATTAAATGTGTGTATAGAAATGGGCCAGTCATTTCCTCCTAGATATATCCAGAACTCAAAGAATATATTTATGTATCAAGAGACAGATACTGGCAGGCATTCTGATCTTTTTATTTGCAACAACACAATGCCAATAGGAGTCAATCAAGAAAATACCCGTGGAATACTTCACAATGACCACAGACTACAATGGAAAGCAAATCACTGCATTCACTGTAACAACCATGTGAATGAGGCCACAGATGGAGACACACACACTAAATGACTGATGTTTAAAACTGTAATGTTAAAAGGCAAAATGAAAGCTCCTGCTTGTATATACATATTTATACTGTAAAACTGTACATTATAAAAAGCCATTAGATTGAAGGATAACAGGAAGGCTTTGGAATGCTTAGGAGGGTTCTAGTGCTTGGACTCGGCAGTGGCATGTGTTTTTTTTCTTTGCAATTACTCATTAATTTTACTGCTTTGTATATTTTTCAACATGAATATTTTACTTCAAAGAGATATTTTAAAATAATATCAAATATCACTCAAGGTAAATAGCATAGCATTTACTCCAAAATTATGAAATATATCCATTTTGTCTAAAAAGAAGTAATTAAATCAAAATGAAGCTTTTTATCAGAGTACAAAGCTAAATGCCATGTGAGAAAGAAGGCAAAAACCAAATTAATTCTTCATTAAAGAAAAAGCTGTACATTGATAACAGTTTTAGACTTGACATGCAAATTCGTTTAAAGCCATAATACTCAAATAATTTAAAGTCCTTAGTAAAATTAATAAGATGAATAAAAGAAATGAGAAAATTTGAGTTATTCAAATTCAGAGGTTTTGTCAGGAAATTTTGACCCTGAGAAAAATGTGCTATTTTTCAGTTATTAACAATACTATGCCATTAAAGTTGATATTTTCCTAGTCCAGTCTCTTGGCGGACCAACATGGCTCTTAAAATGAAGTATGTGTGGAGAGTGGTTGTCTGATGCTGAGAATGAAAATAAAGAATAATGCATTGGTTTGCACTTAATGTTACTATTGCTTTAACTCTAGAAAAGCTGCTTAGATTTGTAATATTACTAGTCCTTTCTTTCCTTGTTTATAGAATATGTATAATAATAGTAACTTTTACATACAGATATACATAAACAAAATTGTTATCAGTCAGATGCTCCTCTGATGTGCTGCTCTCTAGCTAAAAAGATTAAAGGTCACACAAAGGGAACTTCTAAAGACTAAGAACTTCTTTTAGCTTTAGCTTGAAAAAGAGCCTAAGGATGATCATTCATCAATAATGATTTTCTATGATATGTCGTTTTTTTTTCAATGTTCTGCTGAATTTACAAAATTTGAAATACAACCACATACAGAAAGTTAAAATGCTTATGAGGTAAAAAAAAAAAAGAAAAATATGAGGAAATAACCTTCTAGTTAACAATTAGAGTCATATGATTGAAGGAAATACAGATTTCCCAGATAGTTTGCATTTCATGTAAACTGATAAAATAATAAATGTATTATACAAATTTCCTGAACATTCTGCATTTATTTGTTATATCTGACAAACTAGAATATATGAAAGACTCAAGCATTGTAAATGATGTAGAGTGTTCAAAACTGCACACCCTTAGCATCCAGTATCTATCTTAAGAGTTGATTAATAAGGACTCAACATGTTCATCTCTGAGTTTTAGAATGCTTTTTCCAAAATTTTACAAAATAGAAAATAGATACAAGTTTTAAATTAAAGTATGTATCATAGTCAGGGTTTCTATTCCTGCATAAACATCAAAACCAAGAAGCAAGTTGGGGAGGAAAGGGTTTGTTGAACTTACTTCCACATTGCTGTTTATCACCAAAGGAAGTCAGGACTGGAACTCAAGCAGGTCAGTAAGGAGCATCTCTCCATAGCCTCTGCATCAGCTTCAGTTGAGGAAGTGCCTCCATGAGATCCAGCTATGGGGCATTTTCTCAATTAGTGATCAAGGTGGCGGAGGCCCCCTTGTGGGTGGTACCATCTCTGGGCTGGTAGTGTTGAGTTCTATAAGAAAGCAGGCTGAGCAAGCCAGGGGTAGCAAGCCTTTAAGGAACATCCCTCCATGGCCTCTGTATCAGCTCCTGCTTCCTGACCTGCTTGAGTTCCAGTCCTGACTTCCTTTGGTGATAAACATCAATGTGGAAGTGTAAGCTGAATAAATCCTTTCCTCCCCAACTTACTTCTTGGTCATGATGTTTGTACAGGAATAGAAACCCTGACTAAGACAGTATGTTAAAATGAAAACACCTTGAAACAAAAGAAAAGATATATCCATGGTTGTATGTTTGTGTATGTGTGAGCCATGTGTCTTTTGAGTACAGGTGCATTGGTAACACAGCATCAGTGGAATTCAGATGACAACCTTGGCTAACAATCCTCATACTCTATCTTGTTTGGGGCAGGGTTTCTCTGTTGTTTGCAGATATATTCCCCAGACCAGCTGGTCCTCAAGCTTCTAGGGATTCCTGATTGTTTGCCTCTCCTCTGTATGTGTTAGAACTGGGATTGCAGACCTGTGACACTACATATGGTTTTGGATGGAATTCTGACCATTTGAACGCAGGTTCCTATGCTTATCTTGCAAGTGCTATCCATTGATCAGTCTCTCCATACTGAAAATAAAAGCTCCTAAACAGGAACCAACCAGATTCACTAAAACATCTAATTATATATTTATTAATTATAGCGTGATTTAGTACATATAATGGGCTTATAGAAATGCTAAGCACTCAGGTAAGAATCTCTAAAGAGGAGAGTGTGCTAATTGTACCACTCATCCTTAACCCTAAAGTGTTTTCTAATAATGCATTACTGAAACATATTTAGAGGTAAACTCTACAGATTATTACTCTACAGATAATTACTTATTATTATTATTGCTACTCATTGGAATTTGAGTGAGTTAATAAGTGGGTAAGTTTGCTGAATGAGCAAATGGATGAAGATAAACTATGTAAACTATAGTTAAGTTTTCCAAATGAATCTCACTTTACAAAGTTAGTTGTAGGGATTTTATAATCTACTATAGATAGAAATTCCAAGATATTGTCATTAAAGTTGGCTGCTAAAACTAAAAAGAGATGCAAGCAATCTATTTTTCACACGCAGCTGATGAAATACAATAGTCAGTATTGTAAAAAATGATCAAAATGTACCAAAATCTATGACTGATAACACATCAGAGTAAAAGAAGTAAGCTATATAATTTATGCTTTATGTACTTGGAACAAAGGCCCATGGTATAATGAGGAGTCACACTTAGATTTACAGATTCCTAAAATATAAAATAATGAGGTATCCTAATTTTAGAAAATAATTTAGAGTAACTTATAAATTAATATATTAAGTATAAAAACATGTTTTTTCCCTGAATCTACTGACTCCTGTAAAGTTCACCATTCTCAAGCCTACTAGTTAAATTAAGATGTCAACATTTGGAGTTCATTTGAGTAACTGGTTTTTTTTCTTGTTGTTGTTATGGAATATGCCACTTAACACTACCATTTATTCTTTATTTCCTTTTCTATCTATTCTACTTTAGGAGCCTTTATAAAATTTAGAGACCATGACATATTAATCATTATAGCCTTAGCAGTTTGCAATGAAGCTATTGTAGACAGATGGATAGATGGATGGATAGATAGATGAATGGATGGATAGATGGATGGATGGATGGATGGATGGATGGATTAAAACATAAATATACTTCGCAAGCAATGGCTCTGTGAGGTGTTTGTTAACTCTACCTGCCTACAAGAATCACCTGAATTTCTTTTAAATACAATAAAATTGTCTTCATTCCATCCAAAGGTACTTAAATCAGATTTTCTGGTATGGAACTTTAATATTTTTTCATACTACAAACTTTTAAGAGAAAGCTTTGGCTAGAGGTATTACTCAATAGTGGAACATTTGCCTTATATGTTTAAAGTCCTAGGGTCCATCAACAACACTTCAATTCCACCATAAAAAGAAACAAACAAAGTAAACAAACAAGCTAAAAACAGCAGCAATAAGAATTTTATACTTTGCACTTTTCCTTATCAAAATCCCTTAAAAAACAAACTGGATCACTTAGTCCAATCAAAACTTTCTCTCTGCTAATACATATTGGATGGCTTTATCTATACCCAGAATTCCAAGTTTTTTAAACAAAATATTTATTAATAAATATTTATTGTTGGACAAATTGTAGTGATGCTTAATGGAGACAGAATGAGCTTTGAAAGTAGATTACTTTTGTGAATAATTTTACCATAGAAGGCACCTATTCTTTTTGTCTTCTATTGACTGAACATTTTTCATACTTCCTTATAATATTTTGACAAATATTTGACTTACAGAGAAATAGTGCCCTCTTAATTGCATCTCCACTAACTATAGCATCTATCTAGTTTGGGCTTTATAAGTACACTGGGATGCCTACTTGTTGTTGGTGTTATATTTAACAATTTTACAGTTGGTGAGAAATTCATACAATAGCATCACATCTATATTATTCCAGCCCTCCCTCACCCCTTCAACTTCTCTTATATCCCCTACTCATAAATTCATGGTTTCTTCTTTGCTTATTATTGTGATAAATGTAAATATACATATATATATACATACAAGCATATACATACAAATACCATACACATAAATAAGTACATATGTGTATTCACAAAAATACATGTAGCTCATTGAGTCCATTTAACTTTTATTTAAAGTATACATTGTCAGGGCCAATCACTTGTAATTAGACAATCTATGGAAGATTTCAGCCCTGATGAGAAATGATTCTCCCTCTCTCACAAGGCATTGTAGTTGGACCTTATGAACTATTCCTTTCCCACATTGTCTTTTCAACTTGTATTGTCATTACTCTGATTTTACTCTTGCTTTCCAAATGCCTGAGGTAAGCTTATGAGGTAATTTTGCAGAATATCTAGATATATAGCCCATTAATATTAATGTCAATTTTTTTTATCTAATTTGAAGTCTCAAAATAAATTAAATGTTGTCAGGGCTTAGATGAGTACAAAATATGATGTTTTAGGGAAAATGGCCAATAAATGCATTTTTGATTTTGAGCTTTTGTTAATTATTGTTTTTTCACAAGTAAAAGTTACTTACCTAGATAACATTATAAAATATTGGCATACAGCTGGCTCTTATTGAAGAAACTGCTTTTAATTTGGTATTTTAAGATGAATTACTGGTAATAAGCCAAAAATCAAGATCAAAAGGCATAAACGCATAGAAGATTAAAAATCTATCTTACTGTTTCAGAAATGCCTGTGAAATCCTCTAGGTGATTCTGATTATGACATAATTAAATTCAGCATGTGAGAGGTATAGAATTCTAAGAATTCATCAATAATTATTCAAACGAAAGAGAAATTTGAAAACTAAAGGCTATAGATAAGACAAAATATCAAATGTCTTATTTTTAAGAGGTAAGAATCATTAAAAGTTCTGTGCAATATTTAATAGTCAATGGGAAAACAAGAAGATATGGTCTGAGGGATCAATATTGGTAGGATCTTGAAAATAAGCCCTTGTAACTAGCTGTCAGTAACAATATCACAAGGAAAAGAGACACCCCAATGTAAACACAAGAAATCAAGAAATCTGATCTTTTCAAAACAATAATCTTAAAGCTTTGGGGGCTAGGTTTATGTATAAAGAGGAAATGATGAATACTAAGGAAGAAATTAAACAAACTGTCAGAAGATATCTATGAGAACTTGATGCAAGAAAGAGACCTCCAGTCAGTCAGCTTTCCTTGCCTGTTCCCCTATCAACCACCATCACCACACTGCCACATACTCAGACCAGTGGGAATTCTGAGGGAACTTTAGGAAGGGAATTGTCGAGCATGTTACCTTCGTGTCCCACAAAGCCATCTCACCCAAAGCTAGAAACTGGACCACATGTATCTAGATTCTGAACCCTACTTGAGAAAGACTTCCAGCATCATTCACCTTCTTCCTACCTTGCCTGCCTATTAGCCACCTACCTTCTCTGTTAAACTTGCCCTCTTTGATATCTGAATCTGGATCTGGGATCAGAATTTAAGGTAGTATATTTCAGAAAAGCTCCCCTGTCTCCTCCTACTTTTAGCCACTTGACCAATCATTCGAAATGTTTTCTGCTGAAGGAAAGTATTAGTAGAGAGATTGATTTTGAAAGGCATGAATAAGGAACTTTCAAATGCAGCTTTGATTTTCAAAAATTAATTGACATCCTGTCACTCTGAAGAAAAATCTATAAGCTTCAGGCTATTGTTTATGCAAAGTATGTGAGGAAAAGATGCAGGCTAAGAAAATGAGAAATAGCTGAATCCTTCTTAGAGTGTTAGTGTATATAAACTGGATGAATATTCACATTGACTGGTGGTTTGCATGAGAATGGTCTTCACAGACTAATAAGTTGGAAAACTTCATCTCCAGTTGTTAAGGAAGGGTTAAGCAGTATGACATTGATGCCCTTGTTGAAGGAGTTGTGTCACTGGGCTGAGGTGGAGGGGGATAGGATTTTAGGCTTCAAAATCCTAGGCCTTTCCCAGATTTCTCACTGCCTTTTCCTTGTGAAACAAGACATAAGCTCTCAGCTAATGCTGCAGCATCATGCCTGCCTGCCTGCATGTATGCATGCCTGACTGCCTGCAACAAAGCTCCTAGCCAGAATAATCATGAACTCTAAAGTACTTGAAAATATTAGATCCCAGTAAACCCTCTTCTTTATACTTCCTTGGTTATGATATCATATAAAGCAATACAAAAATAACTAAGACAGAAGTTGGTTAGAGTGCGTCATTTCTCTTACAGATTTGATCATGCTGATTATGGAGGAAGGGAAAATATTTGGGGACTTTAGACTAGAGATAATGATTGAACACTCTGATCAGGGCTTCATGAGTCAGCTTAGTTACTAGGATATAATAGGATCTAGCAGGAGATTGGACGGCAGTAGTGATGAGAGCAATGTAGGCTGTGAGGCCCAGTAAAAGGCTTTAGAGGAAACAATATTAGCAACTGCGCTAGATCCTTGTGAAATTTGACAAATGATATTACATCCTTTTGCTATTGTCCTAAGAATCTGTCTGAGACTAAGTTGAAATTTTGGGAACTACTTTTCTCAAAAAGATTTGAAACCTGCCTAATATTGACCTGCCACATGATTTTTTGGGGGAGGTGTGTCCCCCTTTATGCAGGTCTGTATTGAAAGAAAAAAACCAAAAACAAAACAAACAACAGCAACAAACACAAGCAGGGTAGAAAGAAATGCAAAATGTATAGCTTGGGAATGGGCATGGGGTGGAGTACCAGGAAATTTAAAGTGGAACTGAGGCTCCTGTTAAAAGAGATAAGAAGATACTTGACCTGCAATGCAATAAAGGCTGTGTGTGGTGTCTTCAGGGCAGGACTCCAGCCAGCTAATCCTGCAGTATGTAAAAACAAAATATCTGAGGAATTGTCTGCTCCTAAAAGCAACAACACATCAATGCTTATGCAAATATATTTCAAAGAAGGGGTCAGGTTCCATCCCCAAAAGGCAGCCAAACATGGCAATGATTGCCATGTTTCTGGCCTTAGAGTCAGGAAGTATACAAAAGTAAGGGGGTTACACAATAGTTCTTCTCTGTTAAAACAGCTATTGAGGAGAGCTGGGTGTCAGGAGAATCCCTTCATGAAGGCCCCGAGAGGCCATTACATGTAGCTGTAAATGTGTGGCAGTCAGCAAAGCTGGAAGGGCAGAACCATCTAAGCTCTGTGACATTAGACATAGAGCTACAGGATTTGGATGTTGTCCTGCTAGGATTTATTCTGCTTTGGGTCCAGTATTTCCTCACAATTCTCCCAAGTCTTGGAATCGAAATGTATATTCCTCCCCACTGTGTGCTGAAACTATGTAATTGTATTTTGACTGTATAGATGATTACAATTATGAGATTATTTAGAGTCTTAGAAGAGACTTAGACTTTGAACTTTTCAAGTGTGTTGTGTTGTGACTGTGAAGCTTATGGAAACTTGTGGAGTTGAAATAAAACTAAATGGATTTTGCATTTTGATATAGACAGAAGCCTAAGGGGGACTCGAATATGGTGGTTTGAATTAATGCCTCCCCATAGGCTATTAGAATACTTACCCCTCAACTTGTTTGAAATGTTTTAGACGACTATTGAAAGTGGGTCATGGGTGATAGGATTTGAGGATGCAAATCCCAGGCCATCCCTCAATAGCATACTCTGCCTCTAACTTGTGGATCAAAATGTGAACTCTCATATACTGTTCCTGCCTGCCTCCCTGCCATCAATACTTTGTACCATGGTCACCTTAAACTATAATACTGCAGTAAACTCACCCTTCTGAGACTTGTCTTTGTCAAGAAATCTTATAAGAGTACTATAAAATTAAATAAGAATTGAATATCTGAGTAAATTGTCAGTTATTAGCAGAGTTTTCACTAATGAATTCCTAAACTGTGCTTGGGTTGACACAATCCCTGTCTCTCTGACTCTCTGTCATAAATAGCTAAATACATACAGACACACAGACACAAACACACACACACAGTACACATACATTTGTTGCTTACTGTATGTACTGCCTAGTTTTAGGTAATCTCAATTGAGAAAATGCTTCCATAAGATTGGGCTATAGGGCAATTTTATAATAAGTGATTGATAGGGTAGGGTCCAACCCACTGTAGGTGGGACCACCCCTGAGATGATGGTCCTGGGTTCTAAGAAAGCAGACTGAGCAAGACATGAAAAACATTGCACTAACTAGCACTTTTCCACGGCCTCTGCATCAGCTCCTGCCTCTAAGTTTAGATCCAAAAATGGCTTTCTTCACTCTGGAACGTATACAAACCTAGATTTCTGCATCCACAGGATTGGATGATGTTCAATTTAGTGATGACGGGAGGATTTCTAGAGAGCTGTTGGTTTTGTATTTATGTTAGAAGGCAAAACAAGCTGGGTGCTGATGTCAGAAAAGTACTCCAGTAGGAAGTAGCAGGGTGAATGTATTCTCTAACAAGGATCAAAAACAGGCAGTCAAAATATCAGCCTCTTTTCCTTAGGATATCTTTCTTTTCTTTTTTTAATTGAGAGAAACATGCTTGTTGTCTTCTTTATTGTGATTATTATTATTATTTTATTTTATTTGCTTATTTATCTTTTTTTTTATACTCCAGATTTTATTCCCCTCCAGGTCTACCCTCCAACTTTTCCACATCCCATACCTCCTCCTTCCCTCGTCTTCATGAGGATGTCCCCACCACCCATGCCTACCCCACCAGACCTCTAAATTCCCTGGGGCCTCCAGTCTCTTGAGAGTTAGGTGCTTCATCTCTGAATGAACACACACCCAGAAGTCCTTTACAGTATGTGTGTTGGGGGCCTCATATTAGTCGGTGTATGCTGCCTGGTTGGTGGTCCAGTGTCTGATCTTGGGGGTTCCAGATTAATTGAGATTGCTGGTACTCCTACAGGATCACCCTCCTCAGCTTCTTCTAGCTTTTCCCTATTCAACCATAGGTGTCAGCAGCTTCTGTTCATTGGCTGGGTGTGAATATCTGCATCTGACTCTTTCAGCTGCTTGCTGGGTCTTTTGAAGGGCAGCCAGAATAGGTCTCCTTCGTGAGCACTTTGTAGCTTCAGTAATAGTTGTCAGGCCTTGGGACCTCTCCTTGAGCCTAATCTCACTTTGGACCTATCGCTGGACCTTCTTTTCCTCAGGCTCTTCTCCATTAACATCCCTGCAGTTCTTTCAGACAGTAACAATTATGGGTCAGAGTTTGACTGTGGAATAACAACCCCATCCCTCACTTGATGCGTCCCTGTCTTCCTGCTGGAGGTGGGTTTTACAAGTTCCTTCTCCCCACTGTAGGGCCTTGCAACTAGGGTCCCTGATCTCTTTCAGTGTGGACAGCCCTTGGAAAGACACTGCCCTCTAGAGGAGGCTCCTCCCCTTCAGCTCATCTTTTCAGAAAACACCCTTACAGATTTGTGCTCTGGATTGCAGATCCAATCCAATGGACAACCAGGATTAACCATCATTGCTACCAGCATTTACAGAGCTGCAGGAAATAAATACAGTACAATGGTGAAATGTCTTATATTATCCAGATAAGGAGAATGAACCCGTGAGACAATTAAATACTAGACTCAGAAATTCTTGTTTCATTTCATGGAACCTCAAACATTTATCTTCTCACAGCTTCCCTACTTTGTTTATTTCCTTTACTTTTTCTTCACCAAAAAGCAAAGCAAAAAAGAAAAAGAAAGTAATAGAAGTGGCCATGAGTAAAACAAAGGTGAGTTATGAGATTTTTTTCTAGAAATTTATGTGCAGCATGGCCACTGGACACCAAGCACACAAGGTGGGAAATAACAAAGTTGTGTGTTTTAAGAATTCAGTTGTCTGCCTTCATTGGAAAAAAATTATGAAATCACTGCATATTCCTACAAGGTAGTAACAGAAGCATAGCCTTTTTATTATATGTAAACTCTAAATTTCATAGAATATGGGAATTTTTATTTACAAAAAGGGAAAGACTACAGTGTTGTGTGCTTCCTAGATACAAAAATCTCCTTCATTTCACTATATTGAAAATAGATGTGGACATTTTTTCTGAAAGTGGTAATGACTTGATCTGTGACAAATACTAATCTATTACACAGATTTAATTTTCATTTCACTACATTGTATCCCATGAACATTTCTATCTAGTCTTTAATTAAACATGATTTGCACAAATTGAGGTCAGTTTTCATTTAGACTGCTTGCAGTGTTAATCACAGTGCAAATAGCCTTCATCAATGAAAGAGCTACATTACACTAACACATAAGCATCTCTATGTAATTGCAGTCTGCTCTTTAATCCTGCATATTACTAGATAAGTACACATGGGATGGTTTGCTAAATTTTCTATTGTATTAAGTATATAATTCATTTATGCATTTTTATGAATTTAGATTTAATATATTTTATGTTTAAAAAACCAAGTGTATACTTAAGTGATGAAAAGATCCTGTTACCATAGTTGGAATATGTCTATAAAACATTCAAGTTCAACCTGTTCAATGCTACTTTTTCTTATCCCATTTTAAACTCTGGATAAAGGTGTTGACTTGCTTTTGAAGAATCAGATAGCTTTAATTATAACTTGTTTTGTTAATTGTTATCAATGGGCACTGAGGTGCCTATAGTTGAAAAGTTTGAAAGATTAGCTGTCTTTTTGATTCACATGCAGAAATTGAAAACAGTATTTATTGTGCATGCATGTGGAAGATTCTATGAAACTAAGAGAGCAGTGTATATACATTATTACTATTATAGAAAAGTCCTGGTTATTCTCATATTGTTGGTGATTAAAATTCCATTATTCTAAAAATTAAAGAAGCAACAGTGTTGTGGGGTATTTGAAACTTAAAATGCTAATATATATATATATATATATATATATATATATATATATGCTTATATTATATACATATATATGATGTCACCTACTCAAAAATGAAATTACATATTACAACTATTAACATCAAACCTTGAATCTGTCCCTGTGCTGTCATCCTGTTCAGTTCTCAAGGTCACAGTTGAAAGGCTTCATTAGACTTTCTGGAAGGGTAAGAGGAAACTGCCTTGCATTGTTCCAAGTCTGCAGTGCTAAAAGATTGAGTTTGGTCAGATGGCATCACGTGGTCCTTGTAATCTGTTCCCTTCCTTGTTTCATTAGACTCAGGATGCCCATATTACCTCCAAATATGGAAGCCCTATATACATGAATACAATTTTATTCTTCCTTTTAGACACTACCGTCTATATCTTGTCCTCATTTGTACTGATTAAGCTGTCCCCTCAAATCCAAAATCAGAGTATATATTTTTTTTAATTTGGTCTTCTTCAGACATAAGTACTCAGTTTATTCTCTATTTCTGTGAATAAAAAATCAATATATCTTACTCCATAAAACAAACAAATGATTCTGTTTTAGAAATCAAGCTTTAGTTTATTAGATATTGATATATGATCATTTAGGAGAAATTTCAATATGTGATACCGAAAAACATGTCATAAACTGAGTTTTTAATAAAATGAACGGTATAGTAATTTTAATCACATTAAAATAATTTGAAATTTTAGTAGGACCAAAAGCTTAGAATATCATGTGATTCTAAAAATATAGTATGATGAAGAGTTGGTTCAGTGATTCAGTGTGTTTGTTGTTCTTTCAGAGAACTCTCTCAGCACCCACATCAGCAGGCTCAAAACTGCCTGTAACTCCAGGAAATCTAATACCTTCTCGTAAACTGACATTTGTATTATCCACATATGCATGCATACACATGCATAAATGAACACACACACAAAAAAAAACACATGAAGAAAAATAAAATGAATCCTTAAAATTCACAATAATGTTCTCTGTTGTCCAAAATTAGCATAGAGATGAGCATAATTTACCAAATGGCTTCTGTTTTGCATGGTTTTCTATCATGTGTAATGATGGTAGAGCAAAGGTATGTCCCTCTAGTCACCCTAACTTTAGAAGCTCGTGAATGAGATTAGGAAATGATCATCATTTACATTTATTATATTTTACATGTAATGAGCTTTAGCTATTAACTGTAATTTGCTTCTCATCAAAGGCAACCTATTTAGAAACTAAAACCTCTCTGTCAGTTGGAATTTTAATGAATTAAGATGAAATGAGACAGTGTTAATTGGCAGTTATTGCTGCAGGATAGATTTGAGATCGTGTAAGAGAAGCCAATTCATCTCTCCATCAGGGTTAATTTGTTTGATTTAATTCAAGAATGCACCAGATATTTTCCCAAACTACTCCTACTTATTTTCAGAATTGGGGAATGGTTTGGGTCTATTGGTCTTTTATATATATATGGATTCTCATTTCTATTTGATATTCATTTAATTTGTTTTTAAAATTAAATTGTTGGCTTATGGAACATTTGTGTTATTGAAATGTGTGCACATAAACCCAAAGGAATAGCACTCTTCAGATATTCTATTTAAGATACCTGTACTTTCTAACATCTGCTTGTTTGTATCAATAAACGACCTTCCTTTCTTCTTTTTTTCCTCAGATATAAATGAATGTGAAGCTGAGCCTTGCAGAAATGGTGGAATATGTACAGACCTTGTTGCAAACTACTCCTGTGAATGCCCAGGAGAATTCATGGGACGAAATTGTCAATATAGTAAGTGATATTATGTAAAAACGTGCACACACACACCTGATGTTAGTTTTGAAGTCTGCATTTATAATAGAGTACGGGCCCAAGCTATTATCATCTGCTTTGAGAATGCATGACTGATTGTAGTGGGTCATTGCATATGTGTTCTTACTATTATACGTATTCCTCAGAGGTATTATTTGGTGCATAGACATGAAGATGTAATAGTTTCACTCTGGCAGTGGATCACACCCAGGCCTATTTTTACTGGTCTCTTTTCACACTTTAGTACACATGTTATTTAAACTTATGCCAACAAAAGAAGATAGTTTGGATTGAGCAGCTAATGGAACCAAATAGATCCAATCACAATTAACATGTAAAGATAAAACAGAAGACATCTTTGCTGGCACCTACACAAGCAAACTCTGGCTTCTTGGGACCTATGATTGTAGATTTCTGAGATGATGAGTACAACGGTGTGATAACCATTTATTCAAAATGCTAATAAGGAGGAAGAAATTGTTCTGCAAGAGATTTTTTTTTTAAAATTAAAAGTGGAAAGAAGAGTCACAACACTATACTCAATGGACTAGGACCTAAGTTAAGCAACATTAACAGTAACAATAATGGCACCCTTTTGAAATTGCTGGCCATTAAGAAAACTTTATAAATACTGATCTTGCATATAATGCCGTTATGTAACAGAATAACCAAATTCAAATGCATAGCAAAGATGCAGATTGGTATTCAGATATAGAAACTAAAGCTGATATTTGATATAGTTGTCCCCAGTTGTCACAATGAAAGTGACAGGATCCAGGCCTCTGGCTTCACAGCTATTTAGGTTCCTTTAAACTTAGCATTCTCTCTATGCACAGGATTCCTGTGAATGAATGTACAGTATGACTGTATGCTCCCTCACTCTGTCCTGCAATGGATTTATAGAAACAAGTTGAAATAAGAAAGATAAGTAGGAACTTGTGTCTCCCTTTCAGCTATGTCTGTAGAAGCATGCTTTGATTATTTTCCATCATTTACTTAGCATTCATTTAAAATTACTCAGCAGGCATATTTGAATGCTGTGATTGAACATCTCCTACTACAACCTAGCCTTGAAACCGTAAATACAATCATTTTAAGTACTGAGAACACAATTGAGTGGTACAGCACCTGCCTTCTACATGGGGAGTCTTCGTTGATCATCACCATCGAAATACTAGTAATATTTTCTATCATTTAGACTGACTGATTTTCAAAAGTCTAACTTAAAAAAAATCAAACAAATAGAAATGTCAACAAAGGAGCCCATGATCACATCATAAACTTTCTCTGGTTTTCCCTAATTTTTTTATAGAACTTTCCTTTTTAGACTTTATCTTGAAGAAGATTTGTCAATACAGTTAAGTGAAGCACTTGAATCATTCATGACATAGCAAATTTAAAATGTAAAAAATATTTATTCATTTTAGTAAAACAAAATCAAGGTACTTAAACACAGAGTTAATAAATATAAAAATAAATACATGAATTATTTATCATAAATTATGGCTCATTTAATGTAGTTGTAATGCACTTTTGCTTAATTAAAAATAAATTTATACCAAATCTTAATTTTCCTGATTTGATGCACAAATATGAGGTTGTCATCTTGCAAAGAAGGTTTTTTTAATTTTGAGAAAAATTATCATTATTCTGAATATTGAGGATGAGCTACTTGATGGGCATGATGGATCATGCTTTTAATTCTAAAATGTAAAATGTAAAGACAAAAAGTTCCTGAAAATTTCAAGGTTATCTAGTCTACACAGTAAATTCCAGGCATTTATATAGCCAGATTCTTGTTATCACTACCCCGCCCCCCCCCACACACACACTAAAAAGCAACATTCCACATAGACACAAAAATGACTATCAGGTGTTAAAATTGTCTTATAATAATTTCCAATGTATTATTAGAAGTTGTTTATTAGCTACATTTATTTTTTATACATTATACAAAAGAAATAATTTCAAGTTAGAGTTTTGTACAACACACATTAATGTGTATTTTTTCTATTTATTGAATGTAACATTTGATTAAAGTTTAATGTTGTTTATTTCTACTGAAATTGCCTTTGATTGACATGAATATTATTTAAGTGTTCCTCTAATATTTATTACATATGACAAGAATTCCTCCAATTAAAGTCTTTGTGTAGATTCCCTTGGTTATTTTCAATGACATGCTCAGGAGCCCAAAATGGTATTTTCATAAACAGCCAGGGGAAAAAATGGTAAGGTTCTGTAATGACAAACCTCTCCTTATGAGAACAGATTGGTTTTGTCATGCATGTTTAACTGGATGTGATATTTAAATCAAGATAAAGCAATGGAAACAGAGAACATATTAGTTAACTAATCTAAAAATAACTAGGCTTGTTTTCATCTGTTGAGTTTTTTTTTTCTCACAACAACCATATACATTTCCCTCTTGAGTGTTTTAATGTGACATGATTAAATTTCAGGAATGACACTCAAATGCATTTTCATCACTGACACTATTTGTGGAAATTAAAATAGCTACCCAGGGAGTTCTTATAATGCTTAGTTCTAGAACACTATGCTAAAAAAGAATTAAGACTTGGATAAGTTGGAGGGAGATAGTCATTAAAAGCAAAACCTAAATTCTTCCGTGGAAAATAAAGTAACATTCGAAATGTCAAGCTGATCTACTTTCAGATGAATGAAATTTGTAGATAATTCTATAGACCCTTACTCCAAAAGTTTCCCTTATGTTTGTAACAAAAGCTGATATGTGTGGAAATATTTTCATTAAAAATTAGCTTTTTCGCCGGGCGGTGGTGGCGCACGCCTTTAATCCCAGCACTTGGGAGGTAGAGGCAGGCGGATTTCTGAGTTCGAGGCCAGCCTGGTCTACAAAGTGAGTTCCAGGACAGCCAAGGCTACACAGAGAAACCCTGTCTCGAAAAACCAAAAAAAAAAAAAAAAAAAAAATTAGCTTTTTCTACCTTCATTTTTGAATAGTAAAAACCAGAACATTCACTAACAAATAAAGTAACATTTACTAATACCCAAATAGATACTCTATCTCCTTTTTCTATATACATGTGTGAATCTGTCTTTGTGCTAGCAGTATGTGTGAGCATTTCTGTCAACATAGGCTTACTCAGTGAAAAGTGCTACTTTTATAAATACATGTGGAATATATCTTGCACCTTAACACTATATTGATGATTTGTAAAGATGAATTTATCAACAAATATTTTTGATAAACTACATCTTTTTATTAATGATCATATGAAAATGTTGATTTCCATTTTAGATGTCATTGTATGTCAAATACTCTTCTAAGTAATATAAAGTGTCTTAATCCTCTCAGACCTATTTGAAATAGGTTTCATCCGTTTCCACTTCTACTTTATAGGGAAAATTGAGCTAGTGAGTTAAGTAATTTCCTTAGGGACCCATGGACAGTAAACTACTGTTTGACTTTGTTCCAGCTAGCTGCAGCTGCAAAATCTACAATCCAACATATGATATGGTCCTGCCAATCATGTAACAACAAAACGAGTATCATGCCACATATTTTCATACGCTTGCATTTGAAAAGTGACCTTAAATAGTGGTGGCAACAGTGGAGAAAAGAACACAGGATTTGCATTCAAATAGAACCGGCATTTAAATTTTTACTTCTGTCCTTCCTATATAATCTGAACAAGTTAATTACTACTCTTGAGCCTCAGATTCCTCTTCTATAAATGAATTTCTACTGTTGGAAATTATATTATTAGCATATATAAAATATATTTGTAATATAGGGTATAAATAAATACATAAAACCATCTCACAAGGATTTTCTGAGTTGTTAAAAATTATAATAGTAATGAACTCTTGGGTATATTTACATATTTATGTTATACATTTATTTAATTTAAATATTTATTACTCACTCAAACAACTCACTTGTATATAATAACTCAGTATATTTGATCAAAAACAATGCTTATATAAGTCAAGGATGATGCCTCAGAGGACATAATTTTAAGGAACATATGGTAAGAAAATCTTGAGGTATCTCCATGTTTACAAGAATGAATATTTGTAACCCAACTCAAGTCACTGTAGAAGGCATCACTTGTCAACTTTTTCCTTCCTTCTTTAAAATATGATGTCAACATGTTTTCTAACCACTAAACCCCTAATTATTCTTTGTGTTTATGTGTTTATGGTTATTAAAACTATCATTGTTCTTTATTTAAATGCTTAAAAAATGGCAAACTAAAGTAGTATATGTGGAGTTAATAATATGGTACCTTCTTATATGTTAAAAATGGTTATATAATTTGGCCTATAATACATAGCTCTTAAGAAATCCAGCAGTGAAAGAACACAGAGAGACAGACAGGGCCATGTAATCTCAGGCATTTGTTAAGCATAAAAACGCTGAGCTAGGGGCTGGAGCAATGGCTCATAGGTTAAAATCACTGACTGCTCTTCCAGAGGACCTGAGTTCAATTATCACACGGTGGCCCACACCCATCTGTAATGGGATCTGATACTTTCTTCTGGTGTGTCTGAAGACAGCTACAGTATACTCATCTTATATGTTAAATAAATAAATAAATAAATAAATAAATAAATAAATAAATAAAATCTTTAAAGAAAGGCTGAACTATGGATATGAAAAATAATATAGGTGAGGAGACCATATTGTGTGAGGGCTAGAGAAAGGTAACAAGGTATAGATATACACACAAAGATCTGAAGTGCAATTAGGTATTAGAGTGACTAGAAATAAGAAGAATATCATAGTGCAAATAGTTAGAAGATTTTAATGTTTTTACCTAGAGGAAATGATAACTATCTGAACAGATATATTTAGCTTGATTTAGACATCATACCATATATGTATGCATTAGACATCAGGCTAATTCATATCTTATGAATATGTACCTTTTGCTTTTAATTTCCTATTTAAAATGGTTTCTAAAAGAATTTTTTATTGAAACTTATATTCTATATTTGAGAAATATTATAATATTTCTCTTTTAACTTTGGCTTATTTCTCCAGATAACCTCATTCTCATCAAATTCCCTGCAAATGACTTAAATTAATTTTTCCTTATGTCAGAATAAAAGTTCATTGCATTTATACTATCCAGTATATATACCATTTTTCTCTATCCAGTTTTCTGTTGGCAAGTTAATAGATCAATTCCATAACTCATATCCTGTGAACGTTGCCACATGGATATATATGTGGCCCTGTGGTATATTTACTTATATACATTCAAGTGTGTACCTAGGAATTCTATGGGTGGATCATGTGATAGCTCTGTTTTCACTAACCTGAGGAACATCCATAATGTCTGCACCAGTTTGTATAGCCACCAGTCCTGTGTATAAGATTCACAGCCATCTATTGGACTGAGCACAGGGTTCCCAATGAAGGAACTAGAGAAAGGATCCAAGGAACTGAAGGTGTTTACAGCCCCTTAGGACGAACAACAATATGAACTAACCAGTATTCTCAGAGCTCCCAGGGACTAAACTACCAACCAAAGAGTACATATGGTGGGACTCATGGCTTTAGCTGCATATGTAGCAGATGTTGGCCTAGTCTGTCATCAATGGAAAGAGAGGCCCTTGGCCCTGAGAAGGTTCTATGCCTCAGGGTAGGGGAATGTCAGGGCTAGGAAGTAGGAGAGGTTGGGTTGTTGAGCAGGGGGAGGGGGGAGGGAACAGGGTTTTTTCCCCCAGAGGGGAAACTGGGAAAGGGGATATCATTTGAAATGTAAATAAAGAAAATATCTAATAAAAAAAGATTCCTGCCGGACGTGGTGGCACACGCCTTTAATCCCAGCACTTGGGAGGTAGAGGCAGGTGGACTCCTGAGTTCGAGGCCAGCCAGGTCTACAGAGTGAGTTCCAGGACAGCCAAGGCTACACAGAGAAACCCTGTCTCGAAAAAACAAAATCAAATCAAACCAAACAAACAAACAAAAAATAGATTCCTTTTCCTGCGAAACCTAATGTGCATTTGTTGTCAGTGGTTTTTTTGATAACAATTACTATGGCTACAGTAAGCTGGAATATAGTAAATTTGGGAATACTTAAGAAGAAGAAAGTTACCAACAAGAGCAGGGAGAAATAATAAGAGAGAGTAATGGGTACTAAATATAATAAATGTGTATGGAAAATTCTATAATATGACCCTTTATGTGTGCAATTAATTTGTTAGTTAATTGTATTGATACTAATTAAAGATATATTTTAAACATACTTTTCATATAAGATATTTAAAAAAAAATCAGTCCTGATTGGAAAGAAATTAGATGTAAGTAAAAGCAAACAAAGCTGAATACATCCAAGCATGTGATTAAATAAATTGATGACAAATGTTTCCTGGACCATTCTTGGCATACCTATATAGATATGAGGTTTTATAACATCTGTGAATAAATTAATTTGTTCTGCAATTACATCAAGCTACCTTCTTTCTAGGGAGCAACAATAGAATGGAATCAGTCTTGACTGTCATGCATTGTGCAGATTAATGGTGTGAAAATAGTATAGAATCTGATAATAAAACTGACAAACATTAAAAGTTATGACATAGGCATGAGAGAAGATACCAAAAGAAAGGAGTTTTTAACTAAGAAAAGTAAAAGAAAGGGCAATGGAAATGAGAAGATCATAAAAAAAAGAGACATACCAAAAAACCGTCCCTTAGCAATGTCGTCATGATTATGCCATTTCCTGGTGTTACCTGAACTGAAAGAACAAGCCATAATAGTCAATTTCATCAAAACTCCATTCTTTCTATTTCAACTCCAAGAGCTTGGCCTATACTTGTATTAACAGGCATGAGAGAACCTTTTGAGAGGCCAAAGTGTACAGTGGCCAGGGTTCACACTGGCTGGGTTACCAATTCCTCTCATACCAATTTGCAGGATAGGGAACATCCGATCGTCATACAAGGTCCTGTTCCCTGGAGTGCAAAGATCTTTAGAAAACATATAGAAGTGGTAATTTACAAAATTGAATACAGGTGAACTTAGAGACTAGGTAGCTTTGATGTGGTCACCTAAAAGGGCTGTAAGGACAATATATTCCAAGACATAGTCCTATGTACAGGGCAGATTCAGCACAGTCAGGACTTCCCCAAGGCTCCTATAATACACGTTCTCTAATAAATCTTACATCCTATGAAACATATTGTTTAAGAAGAACTAATATATGTCCTTTGCTTAGAAGATCTTGAATTTTATAGTAGCAGTAGAGTGTAATGTATACACAATATAGATATGCCCTGATAAGAGGTGATCAAGAAACTTCATTTGAAGTCATGACGATTATGGCTGTTAATATTTACCTAATAAAAGAACTTTCTTATAAACTAATCTTTTCTGACTCTTAGGCAGTTAAAATATAAAATTTATAATTTATAAAATATAAAATTGTAACTATAAAAAGAGTTAAGGAGAAACAGAATAATAATCATTCACAATTAATAACAGTTTTATTCTTGTCATGTTACAGAAATTTGCAAGATGGTTAAATATTTATTTTTGTCTCTGTAAACATCACCTGATTTAATTTAGGATTACTCTATTTCACTTGAAATACTAATATGAGGATTAATCCAGAACTCCAATAACGCAGGAGAAAGACTAGTAATCTCAGTTTGGCTACTTTTGTGAACATAATAAAAAAAAAAAACCCTGTTATGGAGTGTATACAATTTTTTCTCAGCATTAATCTTTACATAAATTAAATACAAAGTATATTCAATTTTATATCATGAATCTACACATATATTGCTTTTTAATTTTCACATATTTGAAATGGTGCATCAGTTAAGAAAAAAGTAAAAAATTGACAAAGAGGGTACTGTGAGAGTGCATCAATAGTCCTCGAGGCAAGAAAGGATTCCAGCATCCCTGCAAGGTAAGGTCTTGGCAATAAACACACACAGAAATGACCTGAGGGCAGCACTCAGTTGGATTTGCAATGCTGACACATAGGTTCCATCTTCAATCAGATGCCTTTGGGTTTGAGTTTCCATGTTACCCCCACACATTTTCGCAGACAATCAGACTTTAAAAGTTGCCTGCTGTTCCTTAAAATGATAAGGAAGTAAAAGAGAAACAAATATCAGACACTTGCTTGTCTAGGCTTCCTAGGACTCATCAAATACCTCTAAGAAATTGAATTATATTTTTATTTCTTCCTAGCTTACTATTGGCTTGCAAATAACTAATGAAACACTATACTGTAATTTTAAATTTTAATATATGGCAATATTTCTCTATTATTACATTGTATATGACTTGAAATTATAAGTTAGCATTTTATTTACTCTCTAAGCTAAATTATACACTCATGTTTCCCAATTTAAAAACTGACATATGAGGTACATAGAAATGAGGAGTTTGTAAACAACCTAATTGAATTTAGCGCTCATGAAATATATAGCTTGGGTGGTTCAATAATGTGTATATATACATATACATATACAGAGAGAGATCATATATGTACATAATATATTGTATAGTCTATATATGTACAATAATATATTATATAGTCTACTTTTCCCAGATTAAAAATATGAATTATTTCACTTGTCATTTGGTCTCTCAGCATGTGAATGTATTAAAGAACTTAAAGCATATTCAATATCAAAAGTGAAAATATTACACCAGAAAAATATTTTAAAAAAAAGTTATTCAAGTTCTAGAACCCTAGGACATGATTAAAATATGACTTGTTTGTCAGAATTTAGCCACCAAACATTGACATTGCACATTATGCTCTATTCATAGTGACAACACAGTCTTGGACACATAGGAGAAATTTAGGTCCTGATGAATAACGTGAGCTTGAAAGAGTTAATTCATAATGAGAAATTACACACAAACTCAAAATGACTTCCTGTGATCGCAATCATCAACAGCAGATATTCATGCCTTTTTCAGATAGGGAAAGGAAATAGATGGTCCTCAATCTTTCCCTCAATAACTACAATAACCCAAATAATAGCATTATTTCTTGAGTTCTCAAAGGTTTCAAATGGTTGCAATAAATTTTGGCTGCAACTTGGAGCCAAATTTGGCAATTACAGAAACAACATGCAGGATTCCTACCCAAGGTTTTCAGTGGCTCAATATTCTTCAAAGGGAGTATGATCAGCAATATGTGACACTAAGTGGTAAGGCAAAGTGTGCAATTCTGAAACCAGGGCATCTGCTCTCTGCATCCACTTGAGAATATACAGACACAATAGACTTCTTTCTGCCTAGGTTGTAGACTTTGCCAGTGTAATTAGGACAGCTGAAGGAAGTGGGGTTGCTAGTTATTGAGGTGTGGATAGTTGCTCAGAGATCCTTAGGTGATAAAACTCAGATATGGAGACGAGAGCACCCTATTTGGATTAAGGACACCCTTTTCAAATGGGAAGGATGTCTTTCACACATAAACTAATTAAGATCTTTGTCCTATAGCAGAGCACTATAAAGATCACTATACATCATGTATAATACACTTTGGGGATATATTAACTGTGGAAATCAAGCATATGCAAAAAAAAAAAAAGGAAAAAGAAAAAAATAGAAGTAAAAATAGAACCTAACTATATTTGCTATGGATTGAATTGTTATCTAACCATAAACAACTGCTGGAAATATGTTTTTTGGTTATCTTTATTAGTCATTTTGTACATTTGCATTTCAAGTGATATCCTCCTTCCTGGTTTCCCCTCCGCAAAGCCCTCTTCCAATCCCACCTCCCCTTTGCCTCTTTGAGGGTGCTCCTCCATCCACTCACCCACTCACCCACTCCTTCCTCATCCCCTCTAGCATCCCCCTATGCTAGGACATCAAGCCTACACAGGACCAAGGGCCCCTCCTCCCACTGATGCCAGATAAGACCATCCTCTGCTACATATGTAGCTGGAGCCATGTATCACAATCTTTGGTTGGTGCTTTAGTCCCTGGGAGCTCTGGGTGGCCCGATTAGTTGATATTGTTCTTTCAATGGGGTTGCAATCCCCTTCAGCATCTTCAGTCCTTCTTCAAGCACTTCCATTTGGAGTCCCAGACTCTGTCCTATGATGGGCTGTATCTGCATCTGTATTGGTCAGATGCTAGTAACACCTCTCAGAGAACAGCCATACTAAGCTCCTGTCAGCAAGCGCTTCTTGGCATCTGCAATAGGGTCAGGGTTTGTTGTTTGCAGATGGGATGGATTCCTAAGTGGGGTGGTCTCTGGATGGTCTTTCCTTCAGTCTCTGCTCCACTTTTCCCCTCCATTTCCTTTAGAGAAGGACAATTCTGGGTTAAAAATTTTGAGATGGGTTGGTGGCCCCAACACTCAACTGGAGTCTGTGCCTATCTACTAGAAGTGTAAATATATTTTCATTTGTTTATTGACTTGAAAGTTTAAAGTAGTAAAGGTACAAATTATATATTTGTAACTTACATAAAATTAGAAGTTAAATATTATATATTTGATACTCATACATTTTATTAATAATCTATAAATTAATATGATAATAATTATATATTAATAGCAAAATAACTATTAACATACTTCTATAATCATGTTCATTAAAACTGGGCAATTAATAAAAATAATGGAAGACTGAGGTTAGACAGAATTATCAAGGGAGGAAGTGACAATTAAGTACATGAGATTGCTAAAGATTAAATATAAAGGTAGTTTTTATCTGAAAGTGTGTGTGTGTGTGTGTGTGTGTGTGTGTGTGTGTGTGTGTGTGTGTAGAAATATAATATGAAGCTCTCACTTTAGCACTTAGGAGGTAGAAACAGGAAGCTCAATAGTTCATGGTTACTCTGGTTTTTTGCATCATGGGTTCAAGGACACCCTGAGCAAATGACATTCTGTTTCAAAAATTCAAAATCAAAACAAAATAATAATCAAAAATATGAAAGAAGAATTAACTAAAAAGAAAAAGGAAAATAATCTTTACAGAAGTGTTGGTTGATAAAATAGACCCTAGGAGAAGAATTTTTTCATTCCAGATCAAGCCATTAATGGGCCATATGTAACCGTACTGTGAGTCAGAGAAGAACTCAGGATAGAAGATTGTTCTGGTGTTAGTAAGAAATAAAAACCACAGAGAACCTCCCAGGTTAAGAGATATGCTACTTTGAGCATATCTTAAACTCTAAAGAGCCATTAAAGCAGCTAAGGTCCTAAAAATAAATTTCATAGTAGTCACCTGAATAGCTTTATCTGGTCAATAATACACTTTCTTTTTAGAACTCTAAAGGAACAGACACATAAAATATCCAATGTAAAAGTAAATTGAACTTGAAGAGCATGGTTCTATAAAAAGAATAAAGCCAGCACAAAGTCAGTAACTGCAAACCTAAACTTCAAGAAAAACTGGAGCAGAGCAGAAAATAAACTATTCTGACAAGAAAAATGGAAAGAACAAGAGTCATATAAGAAAGCCTATAAATACACAGCACTATTATCTAACCACCAAACACCCAGAATGGAAAACATAGCTCTGAACTCAGATCCCGAAATACACTTTACATTTTCTCTACTATGTTCAAGAAGACCAAAATTCGGTGATATCTATTAAATGACTATTATCTATAAATATCATTTCATATTTATTTACCAAATAGTAACTTAATAATGCCATCTCCTTTTCCAATAAAATTATTCCTGTGTTCTAGTATAATTAATAGTCCTTTTATTTTTCAAAATTTTTATATTTGAAATTATAATATAACAACATTTCTCCATTCTCTTTCTTCCCTCTAAATCCTCCCATATGCCCTCCCCATTCATGGCCATTTTTATTCACTGATTTGTTATTGCATGTGTGTGTGTGTGTGTGTGTGTGTGTGTGTGTGTGTGTGTGTGCGCGCGCGCGCACACTAAATATAACCTGCAATTGTGTGACATAACTTTTTGGCAGGGAGACATAACACAGGTCTGCTCCTTCTGGATAGGGATCCCATGACAGCCAAAAGTACTGACCAATACCACCAGGGTCTAGCAGTGAACCAATGAGTTTTATTGGAGTTACTTACATGGGTGAGGATTTACTAACGGGTGCAGAAATGACTCAAAGGCAGCTACATCATCATGGCCAACCCTAGCACAAGTGACAGTTCACAAAATCTGAGAAGCTGGAGCACACTGAAGAGCCTTATAGTCAGTTCAACATGTTTAAGTGTCTTTTCCAAGTGACTCCTATTGTCTGGATCTCTTCTGCTCCGCTGTTTTCTTGTTTCTTCTAAGCAGCTGATGTGTTCTCAGAAGCTTACTTTGAAACTCACTCACCGTGTTTGAATCTTCTTGTAGTATTTATTGCTCATCATGGCGGCAGAAGGCTTCATGAATATGGGATTTCCTGAAGCTGTTTTGGTTGTTGACTTTTCTTCCTGCTTCAGGAACAGGGTGGAACGCTTCAATATCCAAGAAAGCTGTTACGGAAAGCATGGCCTGCCCATATAATGTTATAGGATTGTGTTTTCAGAGCTGGCTATTTGGCACTGGTAAAGCAATTGGTTTGCTTTTCCCCGCAGAAGACTACCTCTCTTCAGTCATCTGAGGCTCTTCAGGTGTGGCTCATATATCATAGGCTTTTCCCTGTTCAGTTTGACATGTCTATTGGTGTCATACTGAGCACACGATAGTAATTAATTTAGGATTAAAGATTAAAATTAAGTATGTTTTTCTTTTTTTTTTTTTAAATATTAGAGTACCTAATGCTTAATCCAGTATTTATTTTCTAAATCTGTGTTTCTGTTAAATGTTTAGAATCCGTTTAACAAAGTTAATTTACATGGACACCGGTAAAAAGTAATAGTGATTGGCTATCTAACAACTCAAACTTTTGCAAAGGCTCTATAAATATAATTATGCTACATGCCAAAGCTAATTATATATATGTATATACATATGTATATATAATGTGTATAATATATATATATGTGTGTGTGTGTGTGTGTGTGTTATGTGATATTTGACACAAAGACATTTGAAATATTGCTGTTGTGACCTTGGTCTGGCATCTCTGATTTGTGGCAAATAGAACCACCTAATTTATCTGACTAAAAAGATCATTTTTCAAGTTATGAATAAACAAAAACTGTGAAGAAAACTGGGGACATTGCTTAGCTTTGTGCCCTGTACCTCTCTTTCTATATTATCAGATCCATGTCAAATAGTCTGTCAAAAATTTTATTCACACATTATTATTCTATTACTTTTCTGTACAAAAGATGAATTCAGTATATTAAAATTTCTCAATTTGACAATATTTGGACTTAAAGTGCCTTCTCCTAATAACAGCGCAGTAGGTCACCACATTGTACATGAAGACGATATTGACAACACAAAACGGCAATCAATTCTTAAAATACATCTGAGTAGGAAAATAATTCATAGGTACTTTTTAATTCCTTTTCTTAACATGGGAAAGAGACAGTTGTATTTTGTTTGTTTTGTTTTGTTGTTGTTGGATTTTTTGAAACTTTTGTTAGAGTAGTTTGACAGTCTTCATGTTTCTTTGACCTCATTAATTATGCAAAACTCTACAAATATTGACCTGAAGATAGTATTAATTGTATCAATATAGTGTTTGGCATAGTTATAAAATGTACATAATCTATGTTCTGTGAGTCCCAGTGATATTTCCTCTTAAAATAACTTTAAAACAGTATGTAAAATGTTTTACACTGAAATTAATACAGAAAGGGGACAATGTCTATGGCATATTCAACATAAATGAAATCTTTTAAAAACCTCTCATCCATATTACAAGGAGAAACAGTGACCCTTGGAAACCTGTTGAAATTTTATTTACTGTGTTCTCATTAAAATTAATGTATATCAGAAAAATAGTTAGAAACATAAAAATATGTTTTAGTTTCCTTCACCTTCTAAATTGAGTTTACTCATTTTCACTATATGTAGCATATTGTCAAAGGCCATGCACATAATATATACTTACTACCATGTAAGGGTTGCTGGTGTCTTCCTTGTCTCAGCTGAGCCCAATCTTTCCTCTTATCTCTATTCCCCAGGAAGATTTCTCTCATTGTATTTACTGCCCTCTCCTCTACATCAGTTAATATACTACTTGCATCAATAGGCAAATATATTTTGGCAATTGGAGAGCGACTAATACTTCGAATTATATATATAATATATATATTATATATATTATATATATGTATATATATATATCTATATATCTATATCTATAGATATATAGATATATAGATATATAGATATACAGAGAGAGAGAGAGAAGGTGGGAAGAAGAAAGAAAGAAAGAAAGAGACCAAGAGACTGCTCCACCTGGGAATCCTTCTTATATTCATCAAATCCAGACACTATTGTGGATGCCAGCAAGTGCTGGCTGACAGGAGCCTGATATAGCTGTCTCCTGAGAGTCTCTGACAGTACCTGACTAATACAGAAGTAGAGGCTCACAGCCATCCATTGGACTGAGCACAGGGTCCCCAGTGAAAGAGCTAGAGAAAGGACCCAAGGAGCTGAAGGGTTTATAGCCCCTTAGAATAAACAGTATGAACTAACCAGTACCCTCAGAGCTCCCAGGGATTAAACCACCAACCAAAAGAGTACTCATGGTGGGACTCACAGCTCCAGCAGCATATGTGTAGCAGAGGATGGCCAAGTCAGTCATCAATGGGAAGAGAGGCCCTTGGTACTGTAAAGGCTCTGTGCCCCAGTGTCGGGTAATGCCAAGGCCAGGAAGTGGGAGAGGGTAGATTAGTGAGCAAGGGGAGGAGGGAGGGAAGAGGATTTTTATTTTTTTCCCAGATGGGAAACTGGGAAAGTAGATATCATCTGACATATAAATAAGAAATATATCTAAAAACAAACAAACAAACAAAAAACAAAAAAAAAACATTCTCTATTACAATTGATGAAAAATGAGAAACAGAGACTTAACACTTAAGCATATGAACAGGCAACTACTTAATCCAAATTAAATTGAAGTTTTAAAAGGAAAATATATGAAATATTTTTCATGTTAGTCTTACATGATTTTAGCAACATAAAAATGAAAGACAGCCACTGTCTTATCCTCTAGTTTCAGCTTCTCTATTTCCAAAATTATATAGAATTTTTGGAATCCTACTAGCTGCCTACCCAAGTAATGTGATAACAAGGCTGCTTTTCTTACTGGATGAAAAGATTTCTCTTCTTTACTATTGCACCTTAATGATGTAGTAAAAGATAGCTTCCAAAATAGCATTTCAGTTAGTAATTCATGTTATTCATCAGCCATGTTTATGAAAATGAAGGATAAAAACTCACTTCCTTAATGACTGTAATATGTGAAGGTAACTATAATTAATTCATTAATTTTACATTTATTTTAGAAAATCATAATTGTGGATGATGAGCCTTGTATACACATTAATGTAAAGATAGTAGAAAATGGGAGTGTGAGGGGTATCCCATTCTTGTGCACTTAAATGTTTAACTAGCGATTTCTTATTTGTTCTAAGGTTGTTGTGTAAATTAAATAAAACCTACAGGAAAGAAAATTTGACAAAAAGGAAAAAAAAGTTAAGAGAAAGTACATGATAAATAGTGATAATAATTTGGAAATTACAAATGACCTTTCATCCTGTTAGGACACTGTAATTTCATGGTCTATGTGATAATATTGCAAACAATCACCTCCACAATTTATTCTGTGGCATTTTGATAAGCAAAAAGAAATGCTCTGTCATAATAGACTTGCTTATATGAAGAAATATGAAAATGGACCCTACATTAGAGAGAATGCAAATAACAAGTAAGGAATGATTTAAGTGTACAGTTTACTATCATCCTTGCTTATGGATCTATAGGTTTGAAACAATGCCAACTTTATACTTGATCCTATTAAGCTGTGTCCTGCAATACGAGAACTCTCTGTCTTAAGGCATGTTATATCTGTGTCTTATGCAAAGAGACAAGAACAAGTGTATGTGCATAAGTTCACGTGTGTGTGCACACACATGCTCATGCATGTACATACACATGCATGTAGGCAAGCTTAGATCTGTGAGGATTTGTGTATCATACAGTGTCTGGAGGTAAAAGAAGAAGCCTGGGTCCTTATTTTTGACTTTGTTTGGCACAGTCTTTTTATTGTTTACTTTTGCAAGTGCCATGCAGGTCAGTCCACAGGCTCTCAAGAATTCTCCCATTCCTAAAACACATCTCACTAGACAAGTGCTGGGGATGTAGACAGAGGTTGAAATGCTGTGATTTCTAAGGATTTTAACTGTTTTACTCATGCTTCCATAGAAAATGCGTCATTAACTGACTTATCTTCCCTTTCCAAACCCTACAATATGTGGGTATGCATTATATATATATATGCAATATATATGCATTATATATATATGTATATACATATATACATATATATATAATGCATATATATTGCATATGTACAATTTTATCATTTTTATTTCTAAGATGATTTGAATACATTACCACATATATAAAAGTCAGAGATCCACTTGCTGTCATTTATTCTTTTTGTTTTGGGTTCAGGTGGTCAGATTCAGGTCTTTAGTTTTGGCTGGAAGCTTCATTACCCACTGAGTCATTTTATTACCCCATCCTCAAACATAGAAAAGAATGAGAATCTATACCAAACCATAATCTACAGTCCATGGAAGGAAGAGAAGAGTAGGAATTACAAAATTAATTAATATGTATTCTCATTTATTTATCTTAATTTGCTAGACTGAAGGCCAAAGTCTAAAATTCATCATTTTGATATATTTTGCACTTACCTAAATATCCCTAAAATCTTACATCACAATGCTTATCATGACTTAATTAGTATACCTTTGGAGTGGAGCTGTATAGTATATTCACCAAAAGGAAACCAGCATGTCTAGATGGTAGTGGTCAAAATAAAAAGAGAGGGAGGGAGGTGGAGGCCCGGGAAAGATTGAGGGGGGAAGGGGAGGGAGGGAGGGAAGGAGGGAGGGGGGAGAGAAAGAGGGAGAGGGAGGGAGGAAGAGAGGGAGGGAGGGAGGGAGAGCAAGAGAGAGAGAGGGAGAGAGAGAGAGGGAGAGAGAGAGAACTTGGACTAAGGTGAAAATGTATTCACTGTCAAGTAGAGAACAATGCACAAGAAGACAGCACCCATCATGCTGAGCCTTGATCAAATGATCTAATGACATATTTGAGTTCCTTTTACTGACTGCCAGTCACAGTTATGCTGTAGAGAATATACCAGACAGCCCGTCAGGAAAGAATCAAATACAAAAACAGTCATAAAATAAGTATAATGTCACATGGAAGACAGACATATGTTTATAAGTGTATATCAAAAGAATATATGTGCAAAGAGCATTTAAGAATTTATTTTTAAGTTACAATATGGACTTAAGAGTTTTTTGTATCTCAGAATTGACAAAATTAATTGAAGTTAGAGGAAGAATGTGACAGGAAAAACTAATAGTGATTTAAAACGTATTTCAGATACTGATTTCTGGGTAAAATTTATCCTAAAATATTTAGTATGGTATTACTAAAAGTTACATAATAAGCACCCATTTAACTGACCCTCAGTTAATTGAGGAATTCTTAATGTTTAAAATTAAAGTGCGGATTCAGGAGAGTGAATTAGTGAGATTTTCTGATAATTTCCTTAGTATACAGAATTAATTAAAAGGAGTCATGAGAGAAACAGGAGGCAGAAACACAGACAATGAGTTCCTGAGCCTGATGGAATGAGATCAGTTAAACAATGAAATTACTCACAGAGTTATTTGATTAAAGTAATTAATAACACTTATGTGTGTCTTGATTTCAAAAAGCTACTTTCTTCTTTTTAAAACATTATACTGTGTGACATTTCTGAGTCACTTAATATTGGATTCATCTCTCTGGCAGCTCTGTAAATAGACAATGAGAAGAGACTAAAGCTGGTGGAGTTACGCCGAGTTGACCAAGCGTAGCTCAGCACAATACGCAAAGTGGATTGTCTGCATTACCTTCACTTGTGCAATATACTTTACTTATACAACTTGCAGTTGTTGGAGTATATATCACAGATTGTAATAGACTGTAACGACAGCAGATTGGAGTGATTAATTTACTCTTGATATTTGTTGGCTACTTTTTCAGATTCTCTGTTGTTGTGCAACAACCTTGATACTCAGTGCCAGTCTTCATCTTGAGATTACAGACTTTTGCAAAATATGGTTGTTTAATATTATCATTATTCTTTACTGTTTTACATTTTTAACTTATTATTTAACACAAATGGTTCATCATTCTGTTCAAAATGTACAATGGAATCTTAGGAGAATGAAATCCATACCATTTTCTTTATGACGAAAAAAATCACTGGTGAAAATTTCCTGAAAATGTACATACAAGTGACATTATACAGACTCATCAGATGGTATGTGCATCTATATTAACACACACAGATGCAGATACACATATACAAGTGACATTACACAGTTTGAGAAGGTTGTATATGTATATACAAACTCAGTCTTGTGTGTATAGATAAATAGATGATAGATGGATAGATAGATACATACATACATACATAAACATACATCTACACACAAGTGACATTACACAGACTGAGCAGAAAGTATGTATGTATATATACACACATATATTCATACAAGTAATGTTAAAATTTCACACATACATATTTATATACATAAAATGACATGTAGACTGAGCAGGATATGTATATATGTATGTATATAAACACAAGTGACATTATACAGGAGAGTGGATTGTATATGTATACACACATAAATACATATAAGTGATATAATACAGACTGAGTAGCTTGTATTTAAGAATGCATATGCACATATACATACATATATACATAGAAGTAACAATAAACAGACTGAGTGGGTTGTATTTATGAATGAATATGTACACACACACACGCACACACACACACACACACACATACATATACAAGTAAAAATAGTAGTTAAAGAAAAGGCCATGAAATTGAAAGAGAGCAATGAAGGCTTGGCAGGAGGAAAGAGAACCATGGAATAATGTAATTATACAACCTAGAAGAAATAGAGTAATAAAGAAGATATGTTCTTTTAGTTTCAAATAGCTAAATGTTTTGTTTGCTAATGCTACTGATAAATATTTATCTGAAAAGAAATCTCTGCTTTCTAGTCACAATCACATTTAAATATATCTAATTTGTTAATTTTTTCAGCATATCCTCTCTGTGTTCTTGAGCATCTAAAAAGAAGAATGAAAGCATTTTTCCATATTGTCACATTGAACCAGAAAAGGTAGCTCTACATAGGAGGGAAATTGGGGGTTTCAGTTTAGTAGAAAAGGTCCTTTGCTTTATTCTCTGATATGCACTTGATTAACTGACATATCGCTGATCGCTTCAGTAAAATTGCCAACAGCTAAAATAGCTTCTTTATTTATTCTAAATGTATCATTCATTGTTTGGTTAATATATTGGTTGGAAAATAGTCATCATATATGTGCTTTTTAAAGTTGTAAGCTGATTTGTCACAGTGTTAATGCGAGGCTCTTCCCTAAGAGACCCTGATTTTCTACCACTAAAGAAAAGTGCCTGCCAGACACAGACCGATTTTAAAAGGAGGTTATTTAATTAGTTATTTTTATTTCCAGCGAGGCTGGAAATATACTGTGGGGAATCATTTCATTTTCATTCATTACAGAAGCCATGGTTTATATTTCCCCCAGGCAAAGAGCTTTATCTGACAAGTTGAATGCTTTAGTGACAAAAATATCTGATGATGGATATGGTATTAAGAAGATGCCAAGTGACATGATGCTTTGAATCACTTTCCTTAACTGTATGATTAATGGCTGTGCATATGTGTGTCTTTATAATTTTTATCAGTGAACATTATGCATGGGAGATACCAATATCTTTTTTACTCAATTTTTATTTCTTTGAGAAGAGATGAATGGATTTAAACCTGTCTGAATCCATGGCATATGTTTAGACTATAGGTCTCTAGGTATTTATAGTAAAAATCGAGTTCACCCATCCATGAATTTTGATTTCAGCTCTGTTTAACTGCAGTAAAACAGTGCCCATACTACATTCACTGAAGGCATCTATTGGCTGCAATAGATGTATTAAGATTTTACTCTGTATTGTTCCCAATCTTTTGAACAAACCTATAAGTGAGTGACCTCCTCTCTGATACATCGATGACTCATCCCTTTGTATAATTATTTCGTGTTATACTGATATTCTGTAGATGCTTAAAAAATAAAGATACCAAGCTCTTTCACAAACCATTCTTTTTTTCTTTTTTTGTATGAATGAGTTATTTTATTGTAGGAAGGAGAAATATGCTAGTTAAATAGAGAGAAAGAAAGGAGAGGAAGGAGAGAGAGAAAAAGGAAGGGGGGAGAAAGGCAGAGAAGAGAACAAAGAGCAGAGAGGAGAGAGAGAGAAGAGGAAGAGAGCAAGAGAAGGGTAAGAGTAGGAGAGTAAGAGAACAAGACGCACAAACCATTCTTAATTAATTGTAGGACATGTTTCCTGGCACTGGGACCTCTAAATAGTGTTCTATGTTAACCCAATGTGCAACGAAACTAAAAGAAAATTATTATTAATCTGAAACTTCCAAAGCTTAAGCAAATTCTCCATGGTCACATATTGGTAAGTGGGAATGTAGGGACTCAACCCAAAACTCCATGGCTTCTCAGGAGAAAGTCACCAGTGAAGGAAGGCAAACTCATGCTCAAAGCTTTTCTCAGAGTACATGTCCAATGTTTGGAACTTCATTCCCCTCCACACTCTCAGCTAGGAAGTCTATGAAGGGAAGTTAGAAGTAGAGAATTGGACCAAAATCGATGAGACAATTTACATACATATGAACTATCATTAATTAAATTATAGTTAATCATCACTCTTGTTTTCTTTTCCTCACATATAGTTATGCACTGTTAAAAATCTCTGGACTTAAAATAAGTTGTTTCTACTTTATTCTTTGCAGATTTGGTTTAACTGAGATGACAAATTTACAAAATACTGTTTCTGATGATATTTTAGTACAACTCTTTCAGAATAATTTATAGTTCACAGAGTTGATCATTTTTCCCATAGCTACAGAGTAATTGTGAATTGAAGAGACTATCATGCTAATGATATATTTTCATCTTTTTTTTTATTTTAGATATTTTCTTTATTTACATGCGAATTTCTCCATTCCCAGTTTCCCCTCCAAAAAACAAAGAAACAAACAAAAACAACAAAAACAAACCCCTGTTGCCTCCTCCTTCCCCATGCCTGCCACCCTGCCCTCTCCCACTTTCTGGCCCTGGCATTCCCCTACACTGGGGCTCAGAACCTTCACAGGGCCGAGGTCCTCTCCTCCTATTGATGATCGATTTTTCAATCCTTTACAATACACATGCTGCCTGAACAATCAGACCCCTCCATGTGCAGTCCTTGGTTGGTGGTTGAGACCCTGGGAGCTCCGAGGGTACTAGTTAGTTCATAGCATTTGTATCCTTGTTTTTATTTGCACATTATATGCTATTTATCTTATTATTAAAATAGTGACTATGTCTTATGATGACTGAGCTAGAAAATATCATGCTTACCATTTTTTATGCATTTTACTTAAAAAAAAAAACTTTCTAAGTAATGCAAATCACTTTTCGTTTTGTTCAAGATTTTCCAATGGTGAAAAGAACACTTGCTGCATTTCAGATTAATCATGCTATGTTTGTGTCTTAATGGCACTACTGGGGTCCTTGTTTATTATATTCACATATAAGGGTAGCTAGCTGGCATTTGTAAAATGCATGCTTCTAGATAGAACCCCTTTTCCTTTAATTGCACAGTGAAAGCAACATGAATATCTTTGTGTTTAAGGGAATTTAAAGTCAGGTATGGCTCACATCTGTTTTCAAAAACAAAGCAAACAAAACTATCAATGGTATCAAAGAAAGCATTTTCTAACTGTAGCATTCTAATATTTTTCAAAAATTGATAATGTTTCTAATATACCTTTACATTATCATAAAAGTATATTTATCTACTTATTCATTAGACTGATTTATATAGCAATACTGCAATATACAGAAAATAGCTTTTAATTCCACATGGACATTTTGTTGAACATATCTAATGCACAATTTCATTTGAGCAGCTGAAGATTTAAGTCTGTATTTAAGACTTGAAATGTGTACCTGTCCACTAAAATACAGGCATTATTGTCAAAAGTTCAAACAATTTCTCCTTCCAGTAATGTGTCCCACAAAAATGTTTAACCGAGACAACATATAACCTTAGGGTCTGCCTTATTGTTAAAAATAATAAACTTGAAAAGAAGCAGAAATCAAAATCTCTGTTTCACCAGCCTGTTCTCTCTCTATCACATTGTAAAACAGTTTCAGTGTGAATCTCTGCTGAATGAAAGATATGTTTGAGAAGCTAGCCTCAACTCTCAAAATTCATAATAAAACTGTTACTCAATTAAATTCCCCGAGAATGTTCTTCTCATAAAACTAGTAAGGCATTCTGTGTTTTAGTAGCTTTACATTTATTACACTCAAAATTTCTCATTGAATTATCCCCTTCAGGACTACTGAAGGCATTGTAAACTCCGTAGGTAAACCTTATTGGTTCTGCCTTCTGTGGAGATGCTCAGTTTTGTACATGGACAGTGTGAAAAATGTCTTAGCTGCATCCTACAAAACCTGCATATACAAGTATGTATACGTGTACATATGTGCCTATCTATGTGTATATGCACATATGGATATATGAATGTAAGCTTAAAAACAAAAGAGGAAAAAAGCATAGTTGAGACACAGTTGAGACTTCCAGAGCTCACATTTGAAAGAGGCTTGTGATTTTACAGAGTGCATTTACCTCCCTTGCAAAAGGCCTGGGGTAGAAGCTCTTCATGTGCAGACAGAACAGCCTTAGTCCTTTTAGTTATCTGAACAAGCCCCACTAGAACTCTGGACCGTATATAGAACAGTCGCTTTTCTCCTTTAAGTGAAGCAAACATTTCTTTGCATTGTAAAATAGAATACCTGGAGTAGAAGTTTCTAAAATCGACATGAGCTGATCATTATCTGCACACTTTGTGATGCTGCTGTGGTTTCAGAATTTGTGCCATGATTCCCACAGTAACTAGTCTGAAAGCTCATTGTGCTGCACTGTGCTATCTGCAACAGCTTCCTTAACCTTTTGCATTTCATATGACCTCTAGAATATTGAGACATCACAAGTGACCCGAGATAATATACAGTGGAAAAACGTATAAAAAATACTGTACAGGATAGATATAGATCATGATTAGATTTAGACTATGATTTATCTCAGGAATAAAATTCATTGCTTGGTTTGCCAATAATATTGCTTTATAGCTAAGCTTCAGAAGAAATACTTTGTAAAACTTGTCCTGATATACATCAGAGAAAATCATTTAAAAGATAAAAATAAATTGAACATTTGGCAATGCTTCTTCACCATAGGCTGAACATTTTCATTCGCCATTCATGCTCTCTAACAATTAAGCCCTCATCACCCCTGTTAGCATTTTATTTTGACCCTATTTTCATTGTTGATTGTGTACTGTGAAGATATATACTTTGCAAGTAAGCAATAATAAGTATAAATCTTCAGGGTTTTTTTGCCTGCAGGATTCTGACTATTCTGACACTTCATGCCAACTGTCATCTTCATAAATGGGGAAAGATGCGTAGTTCACTCTGAATGCCATCCCTAGGACAAGTTCCTGAAACTGTACCTATCACCTTAAAAGTCCACGCAGTGCTTCTGATTTTAAAGTGTACATCCCAAGCATGCCTGGACACACTCTTTGTTGTCTTCCTGCAGTACTCTTTGAGGGGATGAGATGGTTTTCATGGGATTGTGCTAAGTTTCATAAATTGTCACAGCAAGAATGTTGATCTTTGAATACTAGAAAACATGGGCTCTTCTACTTAAGGAACACCCAGCATGCCTCATAAATAGACATGAAATTTAGCTTTGAAGCACATTAAAGGGTAATATCCTGTTATAATTTGATGTATTCAAGTCTTATCATTTTCCTGAGTTAGACCAGTTAATTGAAACTAATAATATATCATAATTGGCTTGATATAAGGCAGGTGAGAAAAGCATATCCCCACTTTACAGGAAATGTAGTTCTATGACTGATAATTGAGTTCACAATAGTATGCAGGTTTCATTTTAAATTAGCATTTCCTCTACTTTCAACTTTATTATAATTTATTGTATGTTCTCAAACCCCAAAAGAAAATAAAAGCATTGAGTTTTTGTTTTGTTTTGTTTTGTGTTTTAATTTTGTCAATCCGGTAAATCCTTGGAGTGATAATATCTGTATTTAGAAATCTATTCCATTTCAAAAAAGAGAAAGTTATAATTCTGAAACCTGTATTTTATTTTACATTAGCACTGGAAACTGAGAGATGCAAATTTGTAAGGCATTGTGCTGCATGTTTCAAAAGTATATATCAGAGAGAAGCAGAGGAATATATGATCTTATTCATGACCTCATAGTAAAAATATATACAGAAATAGTTGTTCCACTATTCTTTAATAAGGATACTTCCTGGTCTTTTTCTAATATGTGACAATTAGAAAGCAAAACTCCTAATAGAATTGGAGGAATAGCTCTTAGTGACCCGTGTAATAGAACCAAATCACTCATGATTATGAAAAAAAAATAGCATAGGTCTGAACTAAACAATCTATCAGATACAACAAAATTTAAATTTTATGTGCAATCCAAATAGGCTTAATTAAAAAAAAAAACTTTTGGTGGTTGCAGTCATGAATTTCCAAGGTATCTGGTTTATGCACTGGTGCAGAGAAGTTCTTGGTTCTGGAAGGAAACATATGTTGTGAAATGGGCCTTTCACTGTCAGGTTCTTTTAGGACAATGGCCCTGAGCACTTTAAATAGAAGAGAAACAGGAATGCTCCATAGGGCTTGGTCCACAGTAGGTACAGGAAAGGCTTCTTTGTGTCTCTGCACCTTTGCATTTCCACTCCATATCCTAGGAGGTCATTTTCATTTTCTCTGCCTCCTGCAGCCAAATCAACATGTTCCTGCTCTTTCCCTGAGGTAAGTCTTCTTCTGACTTCCAGTCTTCCATCCATCTCTTGCCCCCTTTCTGCTGATACTACTTCCTAAAACTAAGGAAATGATAACCTTGAGAGAAATCAGATCAAAGGCTTGGGGGATTGGGTGTCTTCAGAAAATGTACCTCGCGAGATTCTCTTAACCCTCTGGCCACAATGGAAGAAAATAAATAAATAAATAAATAAATATAAAATAATAATAAAAAAAAGTCTAGATGCCTTCTTACCAATGTAGGGCCAGGTCTCAAGACAAGTAACATAAAACAAATACTAGGAATAAATGAAAGCTCTGGTACAAGTGGCACAGCAGGGAGCTTCCATTTGAATCAGCATTAATTTCTGCAGAATTGGAGGTCAGCAGTAATCTATTTACCGGTCCTCATGCTCAGCACAATTACCATGCTATGCTAAGCACAGCAGAGCATTTGCGTGTATGAGAAGATGATATGCCCAGAGGAAAAGAGGACTGGAGATGTTTAAAAGAGATTTGTTTCTTACAAGGCAATAATTTGAAATCTTTTCATTCTAAAGATGTGCCTGAATACGGCGATAGAGCAAATGAAAACCAGGCATCCCTGTTACAATGCAGCCATGCATCTCACTTATTTGAAAGGCTTAATCAGCACAGGGAGAAGCAAGATGTCAGACATCTTGAGGCTCTGTTTACTTGTCAGCTGCAAGATCAATAGAATGCAGATGCCATCCTTTGCCACACTCCAGAGAGTGCATTTGCAGAGCAAGAAGGACTTCACTCTGGAGCTATTCTCCTCACATTAGACAATACTCCAGAGAGGACACTTGAGTCATGGCCCCAGCTGGCTCAGCTGCTCCTGTTCAATTGCCAGGTGACACCATTCTGTTGCTCAATGGTGTTAATCCGAACAGTAGGCTTTAGGTCAGGAGCCATTTCCAGTCCATTCCAGTCCAACCAGGAGTGCAGTTATTTTAAGGGACTATGTAAATTAGGGCTGAATGTACAAAGTCTTTACTGTTTATTCAATTCATTAATTTAGGCGCATTGTTATATCTGACAAAACAAGCACAGAAGAAGCATGTATAAACAGAACCTCACGGCCAGCAAATTTAGACTACCATTTACACTACTATAGTTTCCACTTAGCTGCAGAATTCAGCAAAAAACATACTGCTGCTATACTGCTGCTTGGCATCTTATTAAAAAAGAGATCCACATAGTGTCTGGGTATGGTGATTGAATATGGAAAGGATCCCCAGGTGGAGCAGTCTCTGAATTTTTCTTCCTTCAGTCTCTGCTCCATAGTTTGTCTCTGCAACTCCTTCAATGTGTATTTTGTTCCTTCTTCTAAGAAGGAATGAAGTATCCACACTTTGGTTTTCCTTCTTCTTGAGTTTTTTGTGGTTTGTGGATTGCATTTTGGGTATTCTGAGCTTCTGGGGGTAACATCCACTTATCAGTGAGTGCATACCATATGTGTTCTTTTGTGATTGGGTTACCTCACTCAGGATAATATTCTTCAGATCCATCCATTTCCATAAAAATTTCATAAATTCATTGTTTTTACTAGCTGAGTAGTACTCCATTGTGTAAATGTACTACATTTTCTGTATCCATTGCTCTGTTGAGGGACATCTGGGTTCTTTCCAGTTTCTGGCTATTATGAATAAGGCTGCTATGAACATAGTGGAGCATTTGTCCGCGACACTAATATGGATGACAGCAAGTGCTGGCTGACATGAGCCTGATATAGCTGTCTCCTGAGAGGCTCTGACAGTGCCCGACTAATACAGAAGTAGAGGCTCACAGCCAACCATTGCACTGATCACAGGGTCCCCAGTGAAGGAGCTACAGAAAGAACCCAAGGAGCTGAAGGGTTTGCAGCCCCTTAGGATGAGCAACAATATGAACTAACCAGTACCCTCAGAACTCCCAGGGGCTAAACCACCAACGAAAGAGTACACATGGTGGGACTCATGGCTCCAGGGGCATATGTATAGTAGAGGATGGCCAAGTTGGTCATCAATGGGAGGAGAGGCCCTTGGTCCTGTGAAGGTTCTATGCCCCAGAGTAGGGGAATGTTAGGGCCAGGAATCAGGAGAGGGTGGGTTGGTGAGCAGGGGGAAGGGGGAGGGAACAGGTTTGTTTGTTTTTTTTCAGAGGGGAAGTGGGGAAAAGGGATATCATTTGAAATGTAAATAAATAAAATATCTAATAAAAAATTTTATAAAATTAAATATATGTAAAATATTTTTTTTAAAAAAAGAGAGATCCTCCCACTCTCAGTGAAGCTCTTCCTCCTCATTGAGGATATAAAGAATGTTTTAGAGGAGGTCTCTGAACTTCAGAACATATAATTGAAAATGGCTTCATCAAAAATGAATAACATAAATAGAACTTTGCAATGACTCCTATAATTTATAATTTGCATTAGTTACTTTTTTTCTTTAAAAACACAGTTTCCTCTAAAGATACTTTTAAAAATTATGCTATCATTAAGTTTATGGTTGATGCAATGTGAAATAAAATCCCAGTTTACAAATTCTAACACCCACCTTTTGATACAATGGATATACAAACACAATAAAGATAGATAGTTCATAGGCATCAGGGACATGCTTGAGAATCAAAGTATGTTATTCTTTTCAATACTGCCCCTGCAGCTTTGGTGATGGGAGAATTTGGATCAGGGAGATATGCAGGTGAGACAAAGCAGGATCTTCCATGTTTAATCCAACAGCAATAATCAGCTTCAATGCATTTCTCGAGAAGAATTGAATTGAATGGCTTTATATGTTAAGCTTAACATGTATCTCTATCATTTAAAGAGAGCAGTACCTTTGCCATGGGTAGCATAGCACAGTGAGGTATCTTGTTTCCTCTCTCCACCACTCTAACACAAATCATTACTATTTCTACCAAAGTTTACTTTGAACGTTTACTTCCCTTCCTCTTTGCTAGCCTTCTTTTATATATCCATTTTGCCACTGGGATGTGAATTATTTCATTATAATTCTGTCATCTATTTTATATATATATATATATATATATACATATATATTATATATGTAGATATATAATATTGTGAACATTAAATGGCAATATGACCCCAATTAGGACATTTCAAAACTCTACACAGATACAAGCCAGCTCTTCTTAGTCTCGTATCTCTACTTCCTCCCTTCAGCTCCTAACCACTCCCTGCAAGTCTGTGCTGCTTTAGTGACACGAAATTGCCTCGATTTTCCTTATCATCTCAACCTATCGCCTCTTCAGTTCTATGCTAGCTCCCAATATTTTCCAGCCATTCTTTCCTCAAACACAAGACTGGACTATGATTCCCTCACCCAACAATTCTCTTCACTCAGCACAAGTCCACTACACTCAACACACGGAAAAGTATTTGATTTCCTCTCTGAAACCAAATTCTCCCTCAAAAAAAAAAAGGCCAGTAATGATAACTTAGTACCTTGCTCTTCCTTCTCTTTCAGTTATTGCATTTAGAGTCAACTTCCAGAAAGTTCACCTCTGATCATCTAAGTCACTCTCAATAGGATTTATACCTGTTATTTTTTTTATTCATAGTACTTCTCAGGTTGTAGTCATTTCTTGTCACTTATTTTTTTTATAGTTTATATCACCACAAAAGATACTAATTCTTTGAGAATAAAGGTTAATTGATAGTTTGTTCATTCCCTTGTTGGATACTTCAAAAGCATATCCAATTAATGGAGGGTAGATGGATTTTAGACAGATAAGCACATAATAAGAGTTCAGTAAATTAGTCAGACTTGAATTCGTCTATGACAAGTTTTTCAGGTTTCTCTAAAGAATCAGAATTAATAGAATGAATGATAGAAGGATCAAAATTAATGAATGAGCAAATATATATTTTTACATATGTATATATTCAGAAGCATATATTTCAGATAATATATTTGGAAATATATATGAAATGGTAACAATTTTCTCATACTTGAGAGACTGAAAATCTAGTTGCTGTTCATGAGGCTGGATGCCTTAGTAGTCCCAGTCTTGTGTGAAAAACACGTAGGTTCCTGGAGGACCGCTGGTACTTTGTTATCACTAGAAAGCTGGAATTCTCAATCTATGTTAGAGAAGGAATCTGAATTGTGGCATCAAGTTGAATAAACTTGGCAGTAAGAGGGAAGGCCAAGTGAATAAAATGTAAATATGTAAAAATTCTTCTTCCATTCATTGTCCTTTGCAATCTGGCTGCTACCAAAAGGTGTGAACTATATTTGGAGAACATGTTGGTGCATCAATTAAGGCAGTCAGAACAGGCTCTGTACTTAGGTGATTCTAATTTGTGCAAAGTTTAAATATCAGCCATCGGCCCTGTGAAAGTTCTGTGCCCCAGTGTAGGGGAATGCCAGGGCCAATAAGTGGGAGAGGGTGGGGTGTCAGGCATGGGGATGGGGGAGGCAACAGGGGTTTGTTTTTGTTGTTTCTGTTTGTTTCTTTGTTTTTTGGAGGGGAAACTGGGAATGGAGAAATTTACATGTAAATAAAGAAAATATCTAATAAAAAAATATCAGCCATCATACTTATTTGTAATAAATCAGCAGGGTTTGGGCCACTGACAGTGTCCAGCTAATGTTTTAGAGCCTTCTTTATAGCCTGGCGAATGCTAGTACACAATAGTCTCAGGGCTACCCTCTACCATCAACAGTCAGCCCTGGACTTCACTGTCATTCTTTCCCACTTACCATTTCAATGCATCCCATTCTGTGAGTACTTTCATATCCAGAGGCCCTAGCAATATGCTTTGTATTCCCTTGGTGTTCATTCCACTATCCTCTTCGCAGAGAATGTGATTTCCCTCAAATGAACCATCAGCAGAAGAAACAAACTCAATCTCTAAAGAATCACTCTAGATTCCATATCCATTTTCCTAGGATTAACTTCGGCTCTCATCTCTCCTTAGTTATGAAGTAGTGTGATACCTCCTTTCTTCTTTAAAGGAGTACACTGAGTATCATGTACACTGGGATGTGATCTTCAAACACAGAGTTGTCATTCTATGCACTAGTTATAAATTATTATTGCATATTTCATTTTCATTTTGTAATAGTGATGGCAATGCATACCCATAATATATTTGAAGCATCTTGCTATGAATTGCCTAAGGTCACTTAATCTTAGGTCTATAAACATTTTCATTTTGAATTGTAGCATCTTCCTTTATTATTATCCTGTTGCATTTAATAGGGCAGTGGGGAGCACAGGCTAAAGAAAATTAGATTCTGAGCCTTTTATGATGATGACATCTATTTGTTTGTGATCCCCATCATTAGTGAAGGAAGCTGTTATTGTGACAATGTGTCCTTGTGGGATAAATGCAAGGTTTGAATTTGCCATCAGTTTCCTGTTTACTGAAAAAAAAAAAAAAAAGCTTCAGTAGCAGTGTTCAGTACCTATTTATTGAGCACTTATGCATGGAAAGATGTTGCAGTGAATAGTTCTAGTGCTGTTTACAAAGGGCTAAAAGACCAGAGTCATTTCAACTGGGATCCAGTTAAAAGGAAATTTTAAGGCCATTAGAGAGCAATGTTTTTTATTTACAAATGAAAGTCATATTTTACTCTTAGCACCTTCACAACTGATAAATTGAGTATAATCATAACCTCAAGTAGAAAAATAACAGGGGGTTGAAGAGTTGACTCAGCAGTTAAAGAACACAGGCCTTCTTAAAGAGGACCCAGCTTCTATTCCTAGCACCTACATGGAAGCTCACAACTATCTGTAACTTCAGTTCTAACTGATTTTATGCCCTCCTCAGTCTGCAGACACACACACAGACAAATGTGTGTGTGTGTGTGTGTGTGTATGTGTGTGTGTGTGTTGTGTGCATGTGTGTGTGTATCTGTGTGTGTATAATACTTTTTAAAGTTAAAGAAAACCTCCTTCTTAAAAGGGGGAACCAATTACCCAATTAAGGAGTTGCAGAGATTGACTATGGAGCAGAGAC
>NW_022196914.1:49591006-49627574 GCF_008632895.1 Mastomys coucha
AAAAAAAAAAAACAAACAAAAAAAAAAAGAAAACCTCATCAGTGAATCAATGATAATTAACATTGGGAAAATAGATGTTATCTTTCAGATTTAGATTTCATTGAACAATCCCTCACAATTTTGTTTATAATGCTGCATTTTCTTATATATGTAAGGTATAAATGCAGATGCTGTAAAAGATTGTTAGAGAAAAGCCAGCAATATGGATTTGGAGATTGGTAAATGCAATGCTTTTAAACAACATAAAAATGAGGTTTTTTGACTAAAAATATTTAATAGACACAAATTCTTTATGAATATAAAATATGAGCATACTTTTTAAATTTTTTATTGTCTAATGAATGACTGTGTGACTAAAGAGAAGTTGCCATAGGTTGGGAGCCATAACTTCCTGATTGTGTTATAGTAAATAAGCTTTTAAAAGTTATATAGTCTAAATCTTACAGCTACCACTATGTACTATTCTGGCTTCACTTAGATCCTCCTTGCCTCCATAGGCTGGGTGTCCTAGAAGCTTTTTATGTGCAGCTATCTACTGCTAATCATTTTCAATGTGGAAAAGAAATATTTTTCATATTCTCTTTGATTGTATGAGACAAGATCTCACATGACCTAGGATGACCTGAAACTTACTATGGTGCTTGATAAAAAAAACATGAACTTCTTATCCTTCTTTATCTACCTTCTTATACTGGGTAAACACACCACCACATAGTGTTCATGGAATACTAGGGATGAGAACTCCATCTTTCTTTATGCTAGGCCAACACAACTGTTCTATTTTCTCAGTCCCAGAAAAGTTTCTTGCTATGACAACCTGTACTTTTCCACATTTGTTTGTTGATGCAAGCAAGGCAATACTGAGGGTTATATGCATATGAAATTTCACAGATACATTTAAGGGAGGGTCTATTGTTCATAAGATCAATTATAATTACAGTACAAAGAAACAAGTGAAGATATATAAGTAGAAATTTGCCTTCAGTATTGCAATCACTGAACACCCAAAATATGAAGAAGTAATTCTACTACATATATCTGTTCCTGGTTATCTTAGTTAGGTATCCTTGCTGTGAAGACACATCATGACCAGCAACTGCTACATTTAGTTGGGGCTGGCTTGCAGTTTCAGAGACTCAGTCCATTGTCATCACAGTGGGAAGCATGGCAGCCTTCAGGCAGACATAGTGCTAGAAGAGCCTAGAGAGTTCTACGTAGTGATCTAAAGGCAGCCAGAAAAAAGACTCTCCTCTGCAGGAAGCTAGGAGAATGGTCTCAACCACACTGTACAGAGCCTGAACATAGGAAGAGACCTCAAAGCCTACTTCCTCCTCAGTGACACATTCTCCAACAAGGCCATGCCCACTCAAACAAGGCCACGCCCACTCAAACAAGGCCACACCCAGTAATAGTGCAACTCCCTATGGGCCAAGCGTTCAAACACATTAGTCTATGGGGGGCATATCTATTAAAACCATTACACTGTGGCGAACACAGAATTGATGGATTTCAGAACCTGTGTTTTATGAAACTTAAATGAGGACTGCAAACAATAAGTAGAATTTCTTTGCACCATGGGGTCTACCCTTAACTTAAACTTAAACTTCTCCACAGAGTCGACTGAGAAATGAGAGAAAAAAAAAGACAGTAACATAATGAACATCATTTATTTGATTTATTCTTATGATAACTTGAAATTTCCTAGTGATAATTTTGCTGGTGTGTTGCCGAATAAGGAGTGGTAGGTAGTTTAAGATAACAATTAAAAGGACCTACTGAATAGTATGGTTGAAAAGTTAATCTCTTTTTTTTTTCAAAGTACCAAAAACACTATCCAAAATGATATAATAACTAAAGATGTGCAATTTTAAGTGCTATTCAGCTTGCTAAGGCTGCCATGAAGTTTAATTGATCAAGATAGGCTCTGCAACAGTACCAATGTATTTGGTGGTCTAATATAAATAGTCTGCAGTAAAGACCTTTGCTTTCAACAACTTAGTATCCAAACATTATACAAAGAACAAATGGGTCATTGAGATTCTTTTAATGGTGTTATTCTTTTATTAATTACTTTTTAAATGTTCGATATAATACAATTACATCATTCTCCATCTTCATTTCATCCATCCAAACCCTCCGATATACCCCTATTCCTCTCTGTCAGATTCATAACCTCTTTTTTTTATTAAATAATCTCACATACAGAAATGTATATACATTTGTGCATCCCTGAAACCATAGGTACAATCTACACCCAACAGTTTCTCAACCTTACAGAAAAAACTACAATCATCTAATGTTGATATTCATCAAAAAGCTAGGCTCTTGCAGTTTTTATAGCCCAACCAAGAATAAGCATGAAAGTTGCACAGCATTTTATGAAATCTGTAAACTTCTTGAGGCTTCAAATGTGAAAAAAATAAAAACAAACGTTCACAGAATCAACATTTAAGTTTTCCAGTGTTTAGTGCTTATGAATTAGCTTTTTATGCATTTTCTAACACTATGATTATAAGAATGATTGACTTCTTAATGAGATATACAGTTCTTTCAGATAATGATAAACAGGTCACATGAATTCAAAAAGGAGCACACTACCTAGATACAACAATTCAAAAGAATCGTTTTTAATGGCTAATTGCAAGGAAGCCATTATACTTTTCTAACCTCATTTTTCCTAAAATGATATGATAAACACTTACCCTTATTTGAGTTCTTAAAGTTCTAAGTCCATTTGAGAAGTGTTAGCAATTTTCATAGAGCTGTTTAATTGACTGAGCGAGGATTAGAAAATAGATATGGTTGATGACAATGAAAATGATGACCAATGAGAAACAAAAGGGACAATTAACTATAATTAATAAAGTAACTAAATTATTAAAACCTGAACTAATCTTGGTATTCATGACTAATCAAGCTGGTTTATATATATTGACATTAATAATGGCTATGTTCTCTATTCAGAGGTTCATGAATTCACAAAACATATTTGTAATAGATATCATAATAGAATTATTATTGATTATCCAAGTCTACATCATAAGAAATTGGGCATATGGTAATGAAAATTTAAAGTACTAGTTTTTCCTATACTATCATTTTATTAATGTTGAACTTTTAAACTAAATTTGAAATAAGTGAAATTTTATGAACTGTAAAATATATATTTATAGTATAATTATATGACTTCAATTTCACTTTTAATTTTAAGAACTAAACACATTTGGGATATAAGATCAAATTATCTTAACCAATGCTTAAACTATGTTAATTTAAATTTTTATTAGGAACTTTTTAATGTTCCAAGTTATACATTTGTAGAAAATGCTTCAAAATTTAAATACATGGATTATATATTCAAAACTGTAAATTTTCATTTAAAATATTTCTGATAAATTTTTAAGTTTATTGCATACTGTCAAAATGCCATATGTTACGGTTCATAGCTATGTGTTATTTTAATAAAAATAATTGAACTATACTGTTTCTATAATTTAGATTTTATAGTAACTATTAAAAATTTCAACAAATTTCTATACTATTCTTATGAAAGCATAACTTAAATTTATACAAATTTAAGTTGGAAAGTTTATAACAATGAAAAATGTTAGCATCACAGTAATTTTGATTCAAAATTCATATGTGTTCTAGTCAAGAGAAAATTATCAACAAATATTTCTTAAATCCTAAAGACTCCTGAGTGTTTCTAATCTCTGTGAATATGAAATGTGAAGTAGAATTTAATTCTGTCTCAATGGATTCAGTATAGGCTTATTAAAAGAAGTTGTTTTCACTGATATAGACCACAATTTACGACAATATACTTGCACAAGTCTAAATCAAAATATAGAAAAAAATAAGATCTTTAGAAGCTAGTTACAAAGCACAGAGAACAGAAAGGGTGGAAAGTGTCATAGCTACCAATTACTATTTGTAAATGTGGTAATGAGTAACAGACTGGTCAGCTGGATAGGAAGGAAATGGATTGTCGGTAAAATTAAGCTCATTTAAACACTCTTGCCACAAAGTCTGACATCCTTATGGTTTCTGATACACATATATATTTTTTCCTGATTTCTTTCCAGAATGCTCTGGGCCACTGGGAATCGAAGGTGGGATCATATCTAATCAGCAAATCACAGCTTCGTCTACCCACCGAGCTCTTTTTGGACTCCAGAAATGGTATCCCTACTATGCTCGGCTTAATAAGAAGGGCCTTATAAATGCCTGGACAGCTGCTGAAAATGACAGATGGCCATGGATTCAGGTAACAGAGGGATGAGACAAAACCATTTTCCAAGTTATTAGAATTGTTATGGGACTAGGTTAGGGAGAATTTGTTGTGATTCTTTCTCATGGTTAAAATGTGATTTAGTTTAGAAACAAACTGGTTGAAAACTCTAAAAAAGGTGGGGAACATGGATATTTTCTGTCTGAAAATGTGAAAATAACATCAAGATGAAAGCATTTTTAGTCACAATTACACTTTTTAAAGTTCTATTAAAGAACCTTCACAGGGCCAAGGGTCTCTCCTCCCATTGATGATCGACTTGGCAATCCTCTACTATACACATGCTGCCAGAACAATCAGTCCCACCATGTGTACTCCTTGGTTGATGGTTGAGTCCCTGGGAGCTGTGAGGGTACTAGTCAGTTCACATTGTTGTTCCTCCTAAGGGGCTGCAAACCCTTCAGATCCTTTGGTCCTCTCTCTAACTCCTTCATTGGGGAAGTGGGAGAGGGTGGGGTAGCAAGTAGGGGGAGTAGGGAGGCAACAAGGGTTTGTTCTTATTGCTTGTTTGTTTGTTTTGTTTTCTTTCTTTTCTTTTTGGAGGGGAAACGGAAAGGAGAAATCACATGACATGTAAATAAAGACAATATCTAATAAAAATTTATTTAAAAAGTTCTATTAAAGAAAGTGATCTTATCATTTGCATAAGTTTATTCATAAAGTGTTAATATTTAGCAATAGATTCTGAGACAAGAAAGTAACAATTCCATCTATGCATTTTTTGAGAGAAATAGTTTCCCATGTGCAAAAATAAAGTGTACATCTGATCATAAGAATATTCAACTGTCTGCAGAACCCCTTTCATAAATGAGAGAATTCTAATTCATAATGCTGTATCCTCATCAGCCAGCAGATTTTACAACAGAAGAAAACAATGCAATGACATATCAGGTGCTTTGCTAGAGAAGAAAGAGCATAGAAAAGCTGATAGCCTGTATCTGTCCATTTAAATGCATTCGAGTAAAAGCAGAAAATAAATGTTTAAGGAAGACCGAAAAGATAATCTGATTTCTGTGAAATATTATACCTTTGTTCATATGATTCTTTAATATAGTCACTAACAAATTATTAGTAGCAGATAGTAAATGTGAGAAAAGTCCAATATACTGAAGATCAAGGTAGTCATGTTGAAACTATATGAGGTCAGGAAATTTTTGAAATTGGGTGATTTTGGAAGATAGCTTCAACTGGTCTAGATTTTCAAGAAACAGAAAAATCAATGACCATGCATGAGACTCTGGCAAACAACGTATAGAAAATCAGAACAAGTAGTGTTATTGGATAAATGCATTTAAATCCAGTATAGGGGTTTGCAAGTGCTTTTAGGTTTCTCTAAGGGGTTTGTGCCACATTTTGTTGCCATGGAGTCCTCTGTAAGAATTTTATTTGATAAATCATCTTTACATTATAATTTGAATCAGAGAAACATGGAATATTTTATGTTACATTGTTAAGTATAACATATTTAAAGATTTATCTACAGGCATTAATAGCAACAAATTTGATTTGTGATTGAGAAGAAAGACTTTCTTACTTCACAATTAAGCAAAACTCTTTGATTGCACTCTCATAGTAAATTATATGTAAATTAGATACATTGCATTTATATTCATAGTGATATAGAGTAAAATAAACTTCATTTTTTTGTTTGTTGTTAATTTATGTTGGTCTGCATTTGTGGAAATTAACTCAGAAGTTACAAATGACTTTTTCATTCTGTAGCTACAGGTGCACAAAACATACCAGATTATAGCAACACTCTATAATATTTTGGCAGTAAATGAATAAAAACCCACATAAGGTTTAAAATGTAGATATTAAGAAACACTTATGTTTAATTTGATAGTGATCTTTCTAGACAAGCTTTACAGTCTCAAACACATTTATAGAACTTCCATACAAACCTTAAATAAATTTATTTTAAATATTTGTATTTAAAATATAAAATATACATTAAATATATTAAAATAATACATAAATATACAAATTAAAATTTATTTACAATTTGAACATTTCATATGTGAGTAATGAGTTCTGTGCTTATACGATTACCTACCATTTTTATTTGTTTTACAATTCCTCCTCTCTATCTGACTCCTTCATAATTATGGCCTTTATTCTTTAATTTTAATGGTTTCATATATACACATATTAGTTTAGAAATACAATTTGTTGCCCATCTGTGTTGCTTCTGGCTGGCCATTTGGTATTGGGTAACATATCTAGAAGTTAGCCCTTGGAGAAGCTGATTCTACCTCTGAGCAGTGGTTAATTGAAAATAGCTCACTATCAAGGGTTGGTGTCTTGTGAGACATCTATCAAGATTGATATGTAAATTGGTGTGGTCATTTTCAGGTCTTCTTTCTTTTTGGCAAGTATGTTTTTGAGATTTTATGGGTCCAGATATCTAACATACATAAAAAACATTATCTCCCACGAGATGTTCTCTGAAACTCTTAGAATCTTTCTGTTCCCCCTTATGTAAATTATGTGAAACCTTAAGTATAGCAGATATGCTGTATCTAACACGTCTGGACACTCAATGGTCTGTTGTTCTTAGACCAGTTGTGACTTCCTATAGTAGTCTTTGTCTGTTTAAGAAATAAATTTCAATGACAAAGGATGAAAACTAAGGTTATCTGATGGTATATAGATAAGTATTTAGATTGCAGTTAGAAATTATACTGGCTAGGAAATTAGTAGTAGAAGATTATTCTCAAAAGTTTATAGCCTTCCGGCCACATGCACTGGGTTAAGCTTACATTACCAGGCATGTATTCTCTCCTATTGAGTCCAATTAAATGGTCGTTGGTTACCTTCAGTATATAAATGCCACTATGGCTAATTTTGAATATCTTGCAGTTAAGGTCATTATTATGGTTCCATGGCTTATAGATACTCTAGGAAGTTTGAGCCAGTGATTGTTTTTCTCTCTTGGAAGATTGCATCTTACTTCTGAAACAGTAAAAGCTAGTCCTCAGGCAGCAGGCATCCAGGTTAGTCTGAGCTTGATTTCTCTACGTCCTTGCACAAGGTGTCTTTAGCAGTCAGGTCTTATTTTCAGTTTCTGGGAAGAAACAGGGCAAAGGCAATGAGCTGTATTTCAGGGGGCTTGTGAACTTCCCTGACCAACAGCTTGTAAGGAAATTTCCTGTGCCTGACTCTAGGATTTTGGTAGCTAATCTATGGTGTTTTATCACCCTAAATAGTGTGTCTTAATTGAAATGTGTGTGTGTGTGTGTGTAAAACTAAATAAACATAAGGCAATCATTTTTTGTGGGTTTTTCAAACATCCTAGTGTTATCCTTTCTTCTTCCCTCTTCCTCTGTATTTCCTCTTTCCTCCTTCCTAGATAAGTCCTACCCCCTATATTCTCATATTTCGTTCATAGTATCTGTATCCTAATATCATCCTCTCCGTCTCTTTGCTCCCATTGTTCCCATTTACTTTCTTGGTTAAATTTTTTTCCAGGATAAATATTCACATCTAAACATTTAGAGCTAGAATCCAAATATAAAAGAACACAAGTGTTTGTTTTTAGGGTCTAGGTTAATTTATCCAGTACATATCCATCCATTCATCTTCAAATTTCATTTTATTTCTCTTTATACTTGAGTATATATCCTACATTATGTATGTACCTCATTTTTATTATTCATCCCCTAAAGAATATTTATTTTTTTTCATTTACTATCTATTGTGAATAAAGAGGTGATGAGCATGGCTGAGGACATATTTGTATGTTAGTTCCTTTGACTAAACTTAAATATACTCATCGAGTTTTTTTATTAAAATATTTTCATTTTAAATTTATTATTTGCTTATATGTCAAATGATATCCCCCTTCCTGTTCTCCATTCCACAACCCCTCCAAACCATCCCACTCCTCTTTGCGTATAATAAGGTGCTCCTCAACCCTCCCACCCACTCCTGCCTCACCCCTCTAGCATCCTCCTATTCTGGGGCATCAAGCATCTACAGGACCATGTACCTCTTCTCCTACTGATGTTAGATGAATCACTCCTCTGCTACATATGTAGAAGGAGCCATGGACCAGCCCTTGTATACTCTTTGGTTGGTGATTTAGTCCCTGGGAGCTCTGAGGGGTCCTTTTAATTCATTTTGTTTTTCTTCCTATGAGGTTACAATTCTCTTCAGCTCTTTCAGTACTTCTCTTAACTCTTCCATTGATCCCTGGGCTCAGCCCAATGGTTGGCAATGAGTATCTGCATCTATCTTAGTCAGGTGCTGGCAGAGCTTCTCAGAGGACAAGCATACCATGCTCCTGTCCACAATCACATCAGCAAAGGTGTCTGGGTTTGGGTAGAATGGATCACATGGGTAAGGCAATATCTGATGGCCTTTCCTTCAGCTTCTGCTCTGTCTCTGTCACTGCATTTCCTTTAGACAAAGATAATTCTGGATTAAAAATTTTTAGAAGGTTAGGTTGCTCTTCTGGGGACCCTACTATGGACCCTCCTGAGGACCTCCACTGGGGACCATGTCTATCTACAGGAGGTGGTCTCTTCAGGTTCTGTCTCCCTGCAGTTGGGTATTTCAGCTAAGGTCATCCCCTGTATCCTGAGAACCTCTCCCATCCCAGGCACCTGTGACTTTCTAGTGTTTCCTCAACTTACAACCACCCCCCCCCCCGGTACTTATTTCTATTTGTTTTCCTCTAAACTTCTCCCCTCTATCTTCTCATACCAGGTCTTATAACCCCTTGTTCCTTCCCTTCCCCCTCCCGCCTAGTTCCTTCCCTTCCTCTGCCTCCCATGATTATTTTGTTTCCCATTCTAAGAGGGTTTGAAGCCTCCAAATTTTGGTCTTCCTTCTTAGTAAGCTTCATAAGGTCTGTGAGTTGTATCATGGATACTCTGAGCTTTTGGGCTAATATCCACTTATCAGTGAGTACATAGCATGTATGTCCTTTTGGGTCTGGGTTACCTCACACAGGATGATATTTTCTAGTTCTATCCAATTACCTGACAAGTTTGTGATGTCCTCATTTTTAATAGCTGAGTAGTATTCCATTGAGTAAATGTAACACATTTTCTGTATCCATTCCTCTGTTGAAGGACATCTGGGTACTTTCCAACTGCTGGCTATTCTATATAAGGCTGTTATGAACATAGTGGAGCGCCTGTCCTTGTTATATGTTGGAGCAACTTTTGGGTATGTGCCTAGGAGTAGTATAGCTGGGTCTTCAGGTAGAGCTATTTCCAGTTTTCTGAGGAACTACCAGATTGATTTCCAAAGTGGATGAACCAGCTGGTTCCACCAGCAATGAAGGAGTGTTCCTCTTTCTCCATATTCTTGCCAGCATCTGTTGTAGCCTGAGTTTTTATCTTAGCCATTTTGACTAGTGTAAGGTAGAATCACAGGGTTGTTTTGATTTGGATTTCCCTGAGGACTAAGAATGTTGAACATTTTTTTAAGTGCTTCTCAGCCATTTGGGATTCCTCAGTTAAGAATTCTTTGTTTAGCTCGGTACCATTTTTTTAAATTGGTTTATTTGGTTTTCTGGAGTCTAACTTCTTGAGTTCTTTGTATATTTTGGATATTAGCCCTCTATTGGATGTAGTGTTGGTAAAGATCTTTTCCTAATATGTAGATTGCCATTTTGTCCTATTGACAGTGTCCTTTGCCTTTCAGAAGCCTTTCAGTTTCATGAGATCCCATTTATTAATTGTTGATCTTAGAGTATGAGCCATTTGTGTTCTGTTCAGGAAATTTTCCCCTGTGCCAATGTTATCAATGCTCTTTCCCACTTTCTCTTCTATTACATTCATTGTATCTGGTTTTATGTGGAGTCCTTGATCCACTTAGACTTGAACTTTGTCCAAGGAAATAAAAATGGATCAATATGCATTCTTCTACATGCAGGCTGCCAGTTAGACCAACACCATTTGTTGAAAATGCTGTTGTTTTTCCACTATATAGTTTGGCTTCTTTGTCAAAGACCACGTGATCATAGGTGTGTAAGTTTATTTCTGGCTCTTCAAGTTTATTTCATTGATCTACCTGTCTGTCTCTAGACCAACCCCGAGAGATTTTCATCAGTATTGCTCTGTAGTACAGCTTGAGGCCAGAGATGGTGATTTTCCCCAGAAGTTCTTTCATTGCTGAGAATTGTTTTTGCTATCCTGGGTTTTTTGTTACTCCAGATGAAGTTGAGAATTGTTTTTTCTATTCTGTGAAGAATTTAGTTAGAATTTTTATGGGGATTACATTGAATTTCTAGATTGCTTTTGTTAAGATGGTCATTCTTACTATGTTAATTCTACTGTTCCATGAGTGTGGAAGAGCCTTCTGTCTTCTGAGGTCTTCTTAGATGTCTTTCTTCAGAGACTTGAAGTTCTTATCATACAGATCTTTCACTTGCTTGGTTATAATTACGCCAAGATATTTTATATTATTTGTGACTATTAGGAAGGGTATGGTTTTCTTAATTTCTTTCTTAGCCTGTATATCCTTTGTGTAGAAAGAGACTACTGATTTATTGAGTTAATTTTATATCCAGCCACTTTCCTGAAGTTGTTTCTTAGGTATAGGTAATTCTCTGGTAGAATTTTGGGATTGCTTTTGTATACTATCGTATCATCAGCAAATAGTGAAACCTTGATGGCTTTCTCTCCAATTTGTATCCCTTTGACCTCCTTTTGTTTTCTAATTGGTCTAGCTAGAATTTTGAGTAATGTATTGAATAAATAGCAAGAGAGTGGGCAGTCTTTTCTTTCTTTTTTTTTTTTTTTGTTTTGTTTTGTTTTGTTTTGTTTTTTCAAGACAGGGTTTCTCTGTATATCCCTGGCTGTCCTGGAACTCTCTGTAGACCAGGCCGGCCTCGAACTCAGAAATCCACCTGCCTCTGCCTCCCAAGTGCTGGGATTAAAGGCATGTGCCACCACTGCCCGGCAGGCAGTCTTTTCTTATCCCTGACTTTAGTGGGACTGATTCAAGTTTCTCTCTATTTAATTTATACATCCATTGTCTCAGTAATGCAATAATTGAATGGGACAAGAAAATGATCTGTTCACAAAAAAAAAAAAAACTTAGATTAAAAATGAGTTGATCACTTTAAACAGAATAATTAAGGATTTATCTTACTTCTAATAGGAATGATGTTAATTACAATGAAGGAGATAGCATGTGTTGATGGGATTTTTTTATGTGAAGTTGATAATGGACTTGATATAAATAAGAAAAGGCAAATGCAACATGTTTTGTAGAGGAAGATCACTTGTATACCAGGAGTTAAAACTAAAGCCTCTTTACTGGTATTTAATATGCAGGGATTAATTGTGCTCAGGGTACATATTTCATTACTGTTTTCTTAAGAGTATCTTATTTCATGTTATTTTTCTAAAGAGAAGTCATCAGTAAGTTAAAGCTCACACTTAAAAGACTGACTCTAATTAGAAACTAAATTCTTTGTGTGTTGGAGAATTCATTATTAAATTCTTCTGTTTCTTGATTATCTTATTTATATTCAGTATTTCAAATGAAGCTTTTGAGTAGTTTGTTACATCCACTTATAAGTGCACTGTTCTCTTAATCTTCTATGTGCATGACATAATATACTAATTTTAGTATGCAATTTTATTTACTACTTTGTCTTGATGAACTGAAAATTTAAATTGCCAATTTAAATTTATATGCTGAGCATTTAATTATTGGTGGCATCACAATGTTTATAATTGGTTCTGATTTAAATGGTTAGTGCAGTAACTATAATTCAACAAATTTTTATTTTATTTTTATAAATTTTTCTGATCTTGCAACTCTTCACTTATATTTTCTGAGATTTTAAATAGTAGCCATATCACACTTCAGATAATTAACACCCTAGGATATGAGTTGGTATTTTGGAATCATGTGTAAGAAATAGGAAATTTGAACATATTAGTATGTCATGGATTATTGGATTATTTCATTTAGAAATCTAAAACATTTCTATTAAACATTTGAATGTTCTGCTAACTAAATAGGGTTACCCAGGCTGACTACTTGCTATTTATTTTTTAAGGTTTATTTTTTTTTATTTCTGTATATTTTATGAGAATATGTAATAGTATTTCATTTCCTTCATTTTCTTTATTTTTCTGAGCTAATTTCAGGTATTAAACTTCTAGTTATTCATTTATTCAGGCAATTATCAAACATTTACTGAACAGATATTCTGATGTTGTGGTTTACTATATCAGCTACTAAAACAAAGCAATGCAGTGTGTACCTGTAAGATAGCCTGAGTTACCCAGTCTTGGAAGTCTTGGCTTCTGTCTTGAGGTTAGCCTGGAGACTTAGTATAAGAAGTTAGCATTAATTTCTCTAGCTAGAACTTCAAGTACTATATTGAATAGATAGGAAGAGAGTGGGCAGCTTTGTCTAGTCCCTGATTTTAGTGGGATTGCTTCAAGTTTCTCTCTATTTAGTTTGATGTTGGCTACTGGTTTTCTGTATGTTACTTTTACTATGTTGAAGTATGGGCCTTGAATTCCTGATCCATCCAAGATTTTTAACATATAGGGATGTTGAATTTTGTCAAATGCTTTTTCAGCATCTAATGAAATGATCATGTGTTTTTTTTTTCCTTTGAGTTTGTTCATATGGTGGATTACACTGATGGATTTTCTTATATTGAACCATCCCTGCATCCCTGGGATGAAGCCTACTTGATCGTGGTAAATGATAATTTTGATGTGTTCTTGAATTCGATTTGCAAGAATTTTATTGAATATAATTTGAGTCGATGTTCATAAGGGAAATTGGTCTGAGGTTCTCTTTCTTTGTTGGGTCTTTGTGTAGATTAGGTATAAGCATAATATTGGCTTCATTGAACGAATTGGGTAGTGTTCCTTCTGTTTCTATTTTGAGGAATAGTTTGAAGAATATTAGTATTAGAGCTTCTTTGAAGGTATGATAGAATTCTGCACTTAACCCATCTGATCCTGGCCTTTTTTTGGTTGGGAAACTTTTAATGAATGCTTCTAGTTCTTAAGGGGTTTGGGAACTGTTTAGATTGTTTATATGATCCTGATTTATTGTTGGCACCTGGTATCTGCCTAGAAAATTGCCCATTTCATCAGTTTTGTTGAATATAGTCTTTTGGTAATAGGATCTGATGATTTTTTGAATTTCCTCAGTTTCCCTTGTTATGTTTCCCTAGCAATTAGACAACAAAATGGGGTCAAAGGGATACAAATTGGAAAGGAAGAAGTCAAAATATCACTATGTATAGATGATATGATAGTATACATAAGTGACCAAAAAATTCCACCAGAGAACTGCTAATCCTGATAAACAACTTCAGCTGAGTAACTGAATATGAAATTAACTCAAACAAATTAGTAGCCTTCCTATACTCAAAGGATAAACAGGCTAAGAACAAAATTAGGGAAATGACACTCTTCACAATAGTCACAAATAATACAAAATACCTTGGTGTGACTCTAACCAAACAAGGGAACTATCTGTACGACAAGAACTTCAAGTCTCTGAAAAAAGAAATTGAAGACGATCTCAGAAGCTAGAAAGATCTCCCATGCTCATAGATTGGCAGGACTAATATAGTACAAATGGCCATCCTGCTGAAATCAATCTACATCAAAATTCCAACTCAATTCTCCATAGAGTTAGAAAGAGCAATTTGCAAATTCACTTGGAATAACAAAAAACCCAAGATAGCAAAAATTATTCTAAACAATAAAAGAACTTCTGGAGGAATCACCATTCCTGAACTCAAGCTGTACTACAGAGCGATAGTGATAAAAACTGCGTGGTATTGGTACAGTGACAGGCAGGAAGATCAATGAAATAGAACTGAAGCCCCAGAAATGAACCCACACACCTATGGTCACTTGATTTTTGACAAAGGAGCTAAAACCATCCAGTGGATAAAGGACAGCATTTTCAACAAATGGTGCTGATTCAACTAGAGTTCAGTATGTAGAAAAATGCAAATCGATCCATTCTTACTCCTTGTACAAAGCTCAAGTTCAAGTGGATCAAGGCCCTCCACATAAAACCAAATACAGTGAAGCTAATAGAAAAGAAAGAGGTGAAGAACCTCGAGCACATGGGCACAGGAGAAAATTTCCTGAACAGAACACCAATAGCTTATGCTCTAAGATCAAGAATCGACAAAATCTCATAAAATTGCAAACCTTCTGTAAGGCAAAGGACACTGTCAATAGGACAAAACAGCAACCAACAGATTGGGAAAAGATTTTTTACCAATACTACATTTGATAGAGGGATAATATCCAATACATACAAAAAACTCAGGAAGTTAGATACCAGAGAACCAAATAACCCTATTAAAAAATGGAGAATAGAGCTAAACAGAGAATTCTCAACTGAGGAATCTCGAATGGCTGAGAAGCAACACCAAAAGAAAGGTCCAACATCATTAGTCATAAGGGAAATGAAAATCAAAATGACCCTGAGATTCTACTTCACACAAGTCAGAATGGCGAAGATCAAAAACTCAGGTGTCAACATATGCTGGGGAGGATGTGAAGAAAGAGAAACAGCCCTCCATTGTTGGTGGGATTGCAAGCTGGTACAACCCCTCTGGACATCAGTTTGGCTGTCCCTCAGAAAATTGGACATAGTACTACCAGAGGACCCAGCAATACCACTCCTGAGCATATACCCAAAAGATTCTCCAACATATAACAAGGACACATGCTCTACTCTCTTCATAGCAGCCTTATTTATAAAAGCCAGAAGCTGGCAATTATCCAGATGTTTTTCAACAGAGAAATGGATACAGAAAATATGACACATCTACAAAATGGAGTACTACTCAGGTATTAAAAACAATGAATTTATGAAATTCTTAGGCAAATGGATGGAACTAAATAATATTATCCGGAGTGAGGTAATCCAATCACACAAGAACACAAATGGCATGCACTCACTGATAAAGTGACTGGATATTATCCCAAAAGCTCTGAATACCCAAGATACAATTCACAGACCACATGAAGCTCAAGAAGAAGGAAAACTAAAGTGTGGGTGCTGTGGTCCTTCCTAGAAGGGGGAACAAAATACTCACAGGAGCAAATAGGGAAACAAAGTGTGGAGCAGAGACTGAAGGAAAGACCATCCAGAGTCTGTCTTAACTGGGGATCCATTCCATCCATATACAGTCACCAAACAGACACTATTAAGGATGCCAAGAAGTTTGTACAGGAGCTTGATATAGCTCTCTCTTGAGAGGCTCTGACAAATCCTGACAAATACAGAGGCAGATGATCACAGCCAACCATATGATTGAACATGGGGTCCCCAGTGGAGGAGTACGAGAAAGGACTGAAGGAGCTGAAGTGGTTTGCAACCCCCTAGGAATAACAATATCAACCAACCTGACCCCCTGCCCCAGTGTTCCCATGGACTAAACTACCAACCAAAAAGTACACTTAGAGGGAGTGAACCCTGGCTCCAGCTGCATATGTAGCAGAGAATGTCCTTGCTGGGCATCAATTTGAAGAGAGGCCCTTGGTCCTGGGAAGCCTTGATGCCCCAATGTAGGGGAATGTGAGGGCAGGGAAATGGGAATGAGTGAGTGAATGGGGAACACCTTCATATACGCAGGGGGAGGGGAATATAATAAAGCATTTGGGAGGGACTGGGAAAGGGGATAACATTGAAATGTAAATAAAGAAAATATCCAACTTAAAAAAAAAGGAAAAAGAAGACAAGTTAGCATTATAATCAGTAGTGGAGTGTTTGTCCATGCCCTGGTTCCAATCCCTACTACCTTTCCAAGAAGTCAGGGGTAAAGTTCTGAGTATGGAGATGGAAAAGTGAAGAAAGAAAGCTAACAGGATAGGATACTTGAACTTGGCGCTTATAGCTCAGTAACTTACACCACAAACACAGAATTTTGTCTTATGCAAACAGCATATTTAGTAGTACTTTTTTCTAACCTTAAATTGACTTAAGCAAAATCCTGGAATATGAGGAATATCCCATTACCATTTCCATTGCATAGGTATATTATTACATGTAGCTATGTGTAATGGGAGAAAATATAGTACAATACATAGACTTTCATTTTGGAAGTTAATTTACTATTTGTCTCTGTGTTGGTACTAGTATTTTAACACTGATTAAAGTAGATTGGATCTTTTCAGTTTTGAATCTATATTACTTTCTAAAGAATTGGCTATGATATTAATATGTGTCTTTCTCTTGAATCACACTCTATATAAGTGTAAAAGAAAGGCATTTCCTATATTTTAATGCACTCAGGATTATGACTTGTTTGACAAAAATAACAACCTCATCCACTGTGAATGCTTCTCAGACCAGCTCTGTGTCATACTCACACTGTATTGTAAAAAGACTGCATCAGCATGGAAAGTATGGGTCTTGTTTTGTTTGTGTGTTTTGTTGTGATTTTCTTCTGCCTCAGTTATGATAAAAGATAAATTAAAAACAAAATCAAAACAAAAAAACTAAGAAATTTTCTTGAGTGTTACAATGGATCCTAGTTTCACTACCCTTTAATCCCAGATATTGACTTGAGAGTGAGGGAGAAAGGGAGGGAGGGAGGGAGAGAGAGAAGGAGGGAAAGAGGGAGGAAGGGAGGGAGGGTAAAGAAGAACAGTGAAATGAAGGAGGAGAGAAAGACAGTACAAGCCCAGCATCAGGGAAAATCTGCCAGAGTGCTTGCTGGTAGTGTGTGCAGTGCTAGTGTCAGAGGGTAACTTCGTGCTCTGTAATTAGTTATGGAACAGTATAACTTTATCATCAATGGGTGACTTGGTGTTAGCTATTAATTATGGGATAGTTACTGTTCCAAGGTAACTCTTGGTTCTTTTGTATTAATGAAAAAGACAATATCCCAAAGACAGTTATCTGACTTCTTCATTTTCAACACAACTGAGAGTTAATTTAACACATTAATTACAAGTTTCCTGACTGGTTCACTCTCTCAATCTTTATGTCTTTCTGTCTCTCTGTCTCTCTGTCTCTCTCTGTCTCTGTCTCTCTGCCTCTCTCTGCCACTCTTTGTCTTTCTCTCCTTGTCTCTGTCTGTCTCTCTCTTTCTCTCTTCTCCTCCCTCCCTCCTTCCCTTTTTTCATTTTTTTTGCTTTGTTTTTAGAAGTATGTAACAGTGAGACTGAGAGCTACAAAACAGTCTGGTCATCATGCTCATGTCTACGGAAGCAGTTAAAAGGCTTTGCACTCCCTTATTGTCCTTCTTTCTCTTATACAGTAATCATCTGATGGTGATGATGGAAACCATCAGATTTTCACCAATTCTAAATCCATTTCATAACATTCTGAAAGAACTGGTAATGGATTTATATGACTGACTACTAAAAAAATAGGGATTATGGAACATAAAACATACATGATTTATTTCCCACAGTAATCATACAACATTCAAGAATTCTACACTATCCAATATCCAAACAACTTGCCTCACTCTGTTCAGTTACATCTAATATACCACTGCCGGCATTTATGATACAATGAATCAAAAAAGTCCCAGTCATCTTCCAGGCAGAGGAATCTAACTTTATAACAACCCAATGATCAGTGGCTCCTTCCTAATCACTGTTAATTACTTTCACACATAATAATAAAGAAGCAAGAAGGAAATCTGTAAGGTAGGTATGGAGAAGACTGCCAGTAAAGATCTGCACCAAAATATAGCAAGTTATATTTTGCTTGCCTCCTCATGTTTCATTCCTGAACTGGTAAAAAAAAAAAAAAAAAAAAAAAAAAAGGATGTTTGGGGCCAGCTAGATAGTTCAGCAGGTAAGGGATCTTACTACCAATCCTGATGACCTGAATTAGATCCCTAGGACCTATGTGATAAGAGAATAGAAGAGAGCTGACATCAGTGAGCTGTCTTCTGGCTCCACAAATATTCTCTGGTATGTGCCGGCACACACCACATACATACACACACATACATATGTACCCAACAACGTACAAGCACACACCACACACATATAAGCATACCACACACTTATAGACACAACATACACACACACACACACACACACACACATTCACATGAGCATGTCACACATACTCTCTACAAATAGACACAGACATTCCTACATGCAGTAAAATGTAATAAAAAATTTTTAAAATATTTATTGATATTTTTGAAGGATTATTAATAAAGTTATTTACTATAATAGCACCACAGGAGTCTAGAAACCCAGACATATTCTTGAAGTATACATGTATTCTCTTCCTCTAAGATGAATGTCCTCAGACAGTACTAAAAGCCCTAGTGCTTGTCTAACAGGCAACACTTGTAATTTTACTCTTCTAGAACTATCAAAGACATAAAAATATTTTCACTGTTGCCATGCCTAAAATATAAAAAGTTATAGGGATGTGCTTTAATGTAAATTTTAAACTCCAAGGAGATAATTTAGTAAGTCTTTCTTGTACAAAATACTTCATGTTAGTCAGACTTTATGTGTGTAGATTTTGAAATTCCTAGGAGACGGTTTCATATTAAACTGTCTGAACTCCTGGCTCTTACAATATTTCTGCTTCCTTTTGTACAAGGATCCCTGAACTTCACCAAATAGCCAACAGAGTAACAAGTATCATTATGTAGACCTAGTAGGATATATTTAGGAATATCTAAAAATAAGCCTATACGTATATGTATGCAGCAGATATTGATAAGACAAAAGCCTCATAATTGAAAGAAAGCAAGGAGAATTATGTGGGAGTATTTGAATTGACGAAAAGGAATGAAGAAATTATGTAATTATATTATACTCTAAAGAATAAATAATATTTTTTTTCATTTTATTTGTTATGCATCCTGGCCATGATGAAACTTAAAAATTGAATTTGGATTTTCAAAGGTTCAGATGTTAAATACTCGATTATGGGACCACCTCCATATTTTCAGACTCTACTAAAATGGAGAAAATATGAATTTTAAAAGCAATAACTCCTTTTTTCATGAGAAAAGCATTGAGAATTCAGAACCTTTGGATACAGAATCCACCTTGATTTCCTTTGTGGTCAGCACCCTGGTTCTGTCTTGATACCTCATCACACAGGCAGCTAGGCAAGCTCTGATATGCACAGACCTGTTCCTGGCAAGGGGGACCGGAGAACTCTAAGCTCCAATCATCTTTGAGAGACTCTATTATCTTTCAGAGCCGCTTTACAAATCTACACAGCTAAGTGTACTCTTCAGTATTGTGAGGCAGAATCCCCTCAGCCAAGGGTGTTAAGTCTGCTTACCAGAACTCCCTGTGGGAAAGGCTCTTAATGAATAGCAGTCACTCCTGCCTCTACAGCAGTGGTTTAACACAGCTGCATCAATGTCTTCTGCAAGAACACAGGGAGTTTCCTGGCAGCCTGTCCTCAAGTACCTACATGTGAGAAATGCAGAGAAGTAAGTAAGAGAAAAGTGTGAGCCTGAAGTAACGGTTTGCCTGTCTCTTCATGTTTATCTTCTGGGAACTGGCAGTATTACTATTTGGACAGGGCTGAAGGAATCCCTTATTTCCACAGCAGACACTGAACAAATTTGTTCTGCCCCAGTGCCTCACTGAAAACCTCCTTGTGTTAAAAATATGACCAACTACCAAGCCACCTGGCCTCACTCTGAAAGATTCCTTTTCTCTTAGTAGCAATTAATTCAAAACCTTTTTCTGTCTGCAAGTGTTTGAACTTTCAAAACTGACTGAGCATAGACTTAGTGAAACAGACATACAGCCGCCTATACTCGTTAGAAATAGACACATTCCTCATGGTGTGATATTAGCTGTATAGTCTAAAGGAAATCTAGCTACCCCATGTGTCAGCTGACATTTTCAAATCACTCATGTTATCCTTTTGATACAGGTGTGCACATACACAGATTAATTATTTGGGCTCGCTAAATCTGTATGATACAAAAATCATGATAGAAGCTCAGCTGGTGTGAGAGACCATCTCTGAAAAATGCAAGATCATCTGTGCCCTGTAGTCTTCTACAGTTCAATAGTTCACTGCTAGTCTGTAACACTGGCTCTCAAATTTTACATAAAATCCACATTAATATCTCTTTCAAAAACGACTCCTCTCTTAGAGCTTCAGAATTACTGACAACCTAAGATGACCAAGGGATTCATGAGGGCAGATACCTCACATGCATTTTGATACTGACAATTCTGTTGAAGTTCATTTTCTAGCAAGTGATATATTTTTTTTTCACTACAGAGCTGTCTCTTTAATTTTTAGAAGAAATTTCATTAGCTATGTGGAGATACTGGAGTGCAGGGTGCTAAACTTCAAAATGTGACCTCATTGTGATGCCGTTTCGAGTAATGAATTACCACCCAGGACATCACAATCTAAGACCTAGTTACATAAGATCTTTTTCTCATGCCTTGTTGTTAGTCTGATTATGTTTCTCTCACTCCTAGATAAAAATCCATGGGCATATACACTGATAATGTCCATGTTTAATTATTTCCAAAAGATTTCTCTCTGCAATATGAAGCCTTCAATAATTAAGCCACAATTAAATAAAGGACTGTAAAAATATCTACATCCCACAAGACCTGGCTTTGAAAGTTTTATTGTTAAATCTGCAATCATGTCTTAACAGAAGAGATCCCTACATTTCATGAGCCCATAATATAATGAAAAAAATCTTTTACATTTTAATTATTAAAGGTGACTTTGGCATTTCCCCATGTTTTAGGATGGCCTTAAATAAGTTTCTCAAAAAAATAAAAAAGAAAGAAAGAAAATGGAAACCCAATAAACTAAGTCCAAAATAAGATCGAAATATTTCAGAAAAATGAGGGAAAGATCTCATTATTCTAAAGAATTTGGAGGTTTTGTCTGAAAAATATGGAAAATAAAATGTCTCCAAGGTGTGGAAGTATATTAAGGTGGTACTAAGTTCTCTTGCAGTATTTATCAAGGATTTTTCAACAGGCTCTTAACTTTGTCAAAACTGAAATTTTGAACAATTGCTTGCTGTCTTGTTATGAATACCCAGCAAAATATCCAGTAGGAAGGTGTTGCTGTCCAGCAGCAACGTTAAAACAGTGGGTAACCTGGAAATATGGAGTTAGAAAGAAGAGCAGCAGCAAGAGAGAGTTAGGGATAAGATAGAGTGGCCACAGATATACCTATTCACATGGAAGGTTAAAAATTAGATGGGAGACATGACTGCTCAGCCATCTTGATTTTTAATGCCCTCCTTTATTCCCCCAACAGATATATTACCTGGGGCAAAACCACTCCCCCCAAATACGTCAGCATGTCAGTCCAATCAGCGACTTCCTTGTTTCTCTGTGGAGGTGGAGCTTTCAAGTGTAATTGGAACCAGCTTGTAGGCATGGCAAATAGCAGGAGATGGGCAGAGAGGTGTGGCTATCAGAGGCAGGTCTCAAACCAGGAGGGTTACAGGAAGGCACCTATTTGTACAGGTACAATCATTTGAAAAAGTGGCCAGTCTGATTTTTATTTATTTATTTTTTTGCTAGTCTCTAGTATGAAGTTGAGAAAGTAACTTCTTTGCTCTCTAATGAGGGTGTAAGTGGATCAATTAATCAGATATTGTTGCCTTATGGAACATACCATCCTTTCTCCTTACTGCTTATCTCTTACCAACCACTTGTGAGTATCATGGTTTCAGGTAATGGAGTAAGTCTGGTAATGTCCATTTAAACTAGACAAATGCCAGTCGAGGGAAATCCTGAAATAAAGTGGCATGTTCCTTTTGTTTCTATTGTCATCATTTTATAGTCAAAAAATTTTTCCCATCAGAACTCAATGTGTATGTGTTCAGGGCTCATAGGAAGAAACTAACTGAATTTTGAGGTTCTGAATAAGTGAATTCATTTTCCATTAATGATTTCAAGAGTGTATTTCTGTATCATATATTGGCTACATTCTCCCCATGTGTTTATTCTTAATGTTGCTGCTGGTGCTTTCCCAGAATTGATATATTTAATTAAAGTTGTAGCTGTTTGAGCCTAACACTGGTATGCTTAATATAGATTGCTTAATTTTCTTATGATTTTGGTTCTTGGAAAAATAATCTAACTCTCTCTCATGTACAAATAAGCTCATAGTTTTCTTGCTTCCATTATGTACTTAATGCTCCAATAGTGTAAGACATATTTGCTATGAGGTCATGACATACAGGCATTTTTTTTTTTTTATTTCTCAAGTTTAACCAACTATGTTACTTAGGTCTTGTTAGTTGATTACTCCCATTACCATAGTTAATAGATAAAGTACTCAATGTAGAAGTACATACGCATTTTTCTATTTTAGTTTTTCAAGCAGGAGACCAGCCTGAGGCAATATCTGTATATATTTATATAAAATGATATTTTTTAAGCCTTTAAATCAAAATGCAGTAATCCCATGGAGTAAAAGCTCCACAATTTAATGTAATTGCCAGTAGATCTTAGATTTCCCTTTGTGAGGTGGCTTAGCCTATGTGAAAATTGTACAAAAGGTAAAAGAGTAGTTCATTTTCCAGTGTGTTTCAGAATGCTTTTCCTGCATTTGCAACTGATAAACTAGTGCTTATTGAGCATCTACTATTCTAATGTTTGAGCAATGTAGAAATCTTCCATTCTCAGATAGAATTTATTTTAATAAAAACAATATTTCAAATTTTAATTTGGAAATCTCCTACTTCATTGTATGGACATTTGAAAATTAAGCACATGATTTAGTGTAAAGAACAATTAAGTTTAGAGAATTTATTCTGAGAGAGGTAACCACATGTTAGCCTTTGAATAGGACTTTTCTCTTCCTTTCCTGGCTAACACAGAGCATCTGCTATGACTCTCAGGTCTGTTCACATGAAGGCAAGATTCAATGTGTTCACTGAGCATCTTCCATTTGCTAATCACCATCTCAACGCACTTTCCAGACTTCCTCCCCCTCCCTTTCACCCTTGACTACATGTGATTTTCCTAGTATAGAATTTGTAGCTTCTTCTTCTTTTATAATGTTTTCATTATAAAGTAAAGCTTTCTTTATAATGTTTGCTTGCAATTATTTATTCATCATGATGGGGACATATACTATTATTCTTGTAGGGGGTCACAAGACAACTTCCAGGAGTCTACTATATGCGTCCCAGGACTTAGACTGATCATCATGATTCATGGCAAGCTCTTTCACCTGCTGAGCCATCTTGCTGAACCTTCTTATCGTTTCCTGCATAGCATTTTGTACAAAATTGTTCTGAGAACTTAATATATTAGGTAACTTATTTGAGGAAAAGAATGTGGTTATCTCACCTTTTATTCTCACCAACCTCACTGGCTGCTCTTTTCTAACAAAATCATGCTATAATTTTTGATATTTCTTAGTATGTATTGACAAATAGGATATAGAAGGAAATAAACAATTCACAACATCTGGTCTTTTACCTTCTCAGAATAAACATACCTGCATAAATAGTGATACTCTATTGAGAAGTTAAATCATTTTAAGTGATAGTAATGAGACTATTAACTATCAGTTTAAATAAGGTTTCCTAGCCATCATATGATATAGCTTCTTTGTAAATAAAAAACCACTCTCGAGCACCCTTTCAGAGTGGTGCAGATTATATAGTAAACATCGAATCAAATATTGACTATGTAGTTAGTATATTAGTCATGGTTTGCTAGAGTCACAGAAATTATGGAATGTCTCTCTATATTAAGAGAATTTATTGTGATGACTTGCAGTTTGTAGTCCAACTACCCCAACAATGGTCAGCTGTGAATGGGAAGTCCAAAAGTCTAGTAGTTGCTCAGACTCACAAGGCTAGTTGTTTCAGCTGGTCTTCTGTAGAAGTAGGTTCCAACAGATGTGCTGGCAAGTAAGTGCAAACAGGCAAAGAAGAGTGAACCTTCCTTCTTCCAATGTTCTTATGTCTCCAGCAGAAGGTGTGGCCCAAAGCAAAAGTGTGTACACCCATGCCTGGATCTTGGGCTTGTTTTGTCCCAAGCTGATCATGAACTCTGAAATTTCCTTGCCTTAGTCTCCTGGGATTAAAGGTATATACTACCTTTCCTGTGCCTAAGGTTTTCATAGCCACTACGCCTCTAGATCTCCAAGACAAGATCCAGGTCAGAAACTTGTGTATTCTAGCCTCAGAATATGGGTCACAGATGTGCCCTCCAATTCTGGATTGTAGTTCATTCCAGATATAATCAAGTTGACAGCCAGGAATAGCTGTTACAGCTAGTAATTACTTAAAGAATATTCTCAACAAAACAACAAATATTCATTGGGAACTGTAGACAAGACTGTCAATGTAGACAATTCTGTCTTCTAGTATCATTTTGATCTGTTTCCATAAAAATCAGATTATGAGCTGAGCATGTTTTATTCTAGAATTAAAAATGAGATATTTCAACCTTGATTTTAATAACTTTGCATGGTAGTTTGAATAGGAAAGATTCCCATAGACTCATGTATGTGCTTGAATGCTTGATCATAGGGAGTGGCACTGTTAGGAGGTGTGATCTTGTTGGAGTATGTGTGGCCTTGGAGGAAGTCATCATTATGGGTGTGACCTTTGAGGTCACATGTACTTAAACTATGCCCATTGTGGCACACAGTCTCTTTTTGCTGCCTATAGATCAAGATGTTAAACTCTCAGCCCATTTCCTAGCACCATGTCTACCTGCAGGATGCCTTACTCCCCACCATGCCAATAATGTGCTAAACCTCTGAAACTATAAGCCAGCCTGAATTAATCATTTTCCTTTATAAGAATTGCAGTGGTCATGGAGTCTCTTCACAGCAATAAAACCCAAACTAATATACTGTGATTGTGAGATTTTTACAGAGCCAAGGATTACAAGCAGATCAGTCAGAGGGTGATATCTGGGAATCTTCCTTGAAAGCAGAGCTTGCTTCCCTTCAACTCCCCATTCATATTTCCCACTGCCCTGCTATCAGTCATCTTAAACCATGATTCAGGTAACAGTGAACAATAAGTTAGAAATGTCCTGGTATCCCCATGCATTGGCCTCCTTGTCTAGTCAGGAGTTTATAAGGAAACCAAAATTTCTTTATGTCACTGTTTAGTTTGTGTTTTCTATCATTCCTACAAAGTGAACTGTACCTCATGTAAGTTTGCAAAGAGGCCTGCCTGTTCAGTAACAGCTCTAAGGCAGCAGGGAATGATGCCATAACAAATTGTTAGTGTTAGTTCATTACAAATGCTCCATAAAAGGAAATATGTTTCTCTCTCCATTAGCTGTTGGGGTGGGGAGGGGGACACACTGGAAAGAGATCACCATTGCAGAAGGAGACATTCTCTTTTTCTCAGACCAGACATGGCCCTTATACTTCTACAGCACACAAGAATAACATGTCGGTCAGAGCCTCTGGTGTCAGGGCAGCTGAGCCAAACCTCAGGCTCTCTGTGACTGTAATGCTTAATTTTTTTCAGGCATGTAAACCCTAGGAAGTCCCTTGACCTTTAAGTGCATTGGTTTCTTGTCTGTAGTCTACACAAATGGGCATTTTCTTCGTCCTGCAACCCAGCTGTAATTTTATAGTGCCTATCCCATCTAAGGAATAATAAAAGTAAAAAAAAAATGAAAGAAAAACAAATTGGAATAACATAAAACAAACAAACAGAAGGAAAGGAGCCAAGTAAAAAGCACAAAAAGAAAAAGAAAAAGCCCACAAACAGACATACATGTTTTTGCACACCGAAATCCCAAAAAAACCACAAAACTAAAAAAACATAATATGGATGAAAAGGACCTGTAAGAGAAAAATAGAAAAACAGAACAAAATAGAAAAGCCCCAACACAAGATTATGAAGCAAAGAATCTTCAATGATGCTACTGCTTTTGATCTCTGTTGGCCACCTGCTGCTACATATATGACTGAGCCTTTGTTCTCTCTCTTTTTTATTAAATTAATTTATTTTTTACACTCCATATTCCATTCCCCGTCCTGTCCATCCACCCTCCGAATGCTCCACTTTCCACACCTCCTTCCCATGCCCCCATCTGCACATGGATCCCCCCCCCCCGCCACACTCCATCTGACCTTTAAACTCCCTGGCCCCTCCAATCTCATGAGGGTTAGGTGCTTCATCTCTGAATGAACACAGACCTAGCAGTCCTCGACTGTATGTGCATTGTGGGCCTCATATCAGCTGGTGTATGCTGTCTGTTTGGTGGTCCTATGTTTGAGAGATCTCTAGGGTACAGAATAATTGAGACTATTGGTCCTCCTACTGGATTGCCCTTCTCCTCAGCTTCGTTCAGCCTTCCCTAATTCAACAACAGGGGTCAGCTGATTCTGTCCATTGGTTGTGAGCTAATATCTGCATCTGATTCTTTCAGCTGCTTGTTGGGTCTTTTGGACGGCAGTCATGCTAGGCTCCTTTTTGTGAGAGCTCCATAGCCTCAGCAATAGTGTCAAGCCTTGGGACCTTTCCTTGAGCTGGATCCCACATTGGGCCTGTTGCTGGGCCTTCTTTTCCTCAGGATCCTTTTCATGTCTATCCCTGTAATTCTTTCAAACAGGAACAATTATGGGTAAGAGATGTGACTGTGGGATGGCAACCCCATCTGTCACTTGATACCCTGTCTTCCTGCTGGAGTTCCCTCTCCCTACTGTTCAGCATTTCATCTAAGGACCCTCCCTTTGATTCTGAGAGTCTCTTACCTCCTAGGTCCAGACTGCTCTTAAAGGTATTTTGTTTACCTGTGAGACTTCCTTGCCAAAAACTAGCCTTTTGGCAAAATCAAGTAAAGTATCTATCTTTATCAATTTGATATCTAATATTTTTTTACAGCATCAAAGACTGCCTGCATAATAAGGAGATACAGCAGTAAAAATAAGTTAAGATGACATTGTGGAAATTGGTAAATGCTATAGTGAAAAATAAGTGTGTGTGTGCATGTCTGTGCATGCACATGTGTATGCAACTATGTGCATGTGTGTGTTTAAATTTATATCTGTGTCTATGTGTGCCTATGTGTGTATGTGGTTTTTGTGTGTATGTCTATGTGTTTCTGTGTCTGTTTATATGTGTACCTGTGTGTTAATCTGTGTGTGTCTATGTTTATATGTGTGTTTTAGGTGTATCTGTGTATGTGTGTGTGTTTGCACATGTGTGTATCTATGTATATGTCTGTGTGTGTTTGTGTGTGTCTGTGTGTGTCTGTATGCCTATGTGTATGTGTGTGTTTATAGGTATATCTGTGTGTGCTTGAAAGATGAAAGAAGCTTTTTAAATTTTAAATTGACAAGTATTGAGAAAATGGTGAAATCCATAGTTCAATTAATTCTCAAAGTGTGACAAGCATTACTTAATTCATCCAATTTCATGTGTCCAATATTTTTTAGCAGGAATTTACACTGCTTTTAAGCCATAAGAACTTAAAATTTTAAATGTAAGCATGTAAAATATAAATAGCTTTCCTTACTCACTTTTAATAAAATAAACCCTAAGGCAGATGGGATAAACACAAATAAATGTGATCTGAGGCAAGCATGATGCAGGTCCTTCAAACTGAGCACACTGATGAAGTCAAGGATAAAAGAGTACAATTGCTCATTTTAAAATATTTCATCCTAAAGACTTAGAAAATTTTAAGTACAGTTATGTTAAGGTACTTAAAATTTAAATTTATAAAAGATGTAATGTGCAGATTTTAAAATAATTTCTTAGGTGCCAACTTTTATTCAGCAAGATTCTTTCAAAACCAAGTACCACGGAGCTGAGGACATGTCTCAGTCAAGAGAGTGCCTGTCATACAGCACAAGGCTGTAACTTCCGCTCCCAGGACCTGGAGACCAGCTGACATGTGGTTTATGGAAGGATGAGGCAATATTTTTTGTTTGGCTGGGTGTTTTGTTTGTTTGTTTGCTTGCTTGCTTTTGAGGCAGTCTCTCTACATACTGTCTGAGAACTTACTCCATAGATGAGAATGGACTCAAACACACAGAGATCTGCTCACCTCTACCAAATGCTAGCATTAAAGGCTTTCACCATGCTCAGCTTACTACTTTTAATACTTATTAATCAAGGTAGAAAGTTAAGGTTAGTTCATTTATCAGCACCATGTAAATTAATCCCTTCCAACACATGCCACTCAGTTAAAACAGGACCCTCACATTAGTGTCAGTTAGCACAGGACCCCCACATTAATGTCAGCACAGAATGTCCACATTATGTCAGTAAGCACAGGATGCATAATTCTGTTCTGCTGCTTCTTCATCTGTCCGGTAACCCAAGATACAATTCACAGACCATATGAAGCTCAAGAAGAAGGCAGGCCAAAGTATGGATGCTTCTGTACTTCTTAGAAGGGGGATCAAAAAACTCACAGGAAGAAATATGGAGACAAAGTGTAGAGCAAAAACTGAAGGAAAGGCCATTCAGAGACTGCCTGACATGGGGATACATCCCATATACAGTTAACAAACCCAGATACTATTGTGGATGCCAAGAAATGTTTGCTGACAGGAGCCGGATATAGCTGTCTATTGAGGCTCTGCCAGAGTCTGACAAATACAGAGGTGGATGCTCACACCCAATCATTGGACTAAGCTCATTGAACATGAGATTCCCAATGGAGAAGTTAGAGAATGGCCTGAAGGAGCTGAAGGGGTTTGCAACCCCATAGGAAGAACAACAATATCAACCAACCAGACAACCCAGAGCTACCAGGGACTAAACCACCAACCAAACAGTACACATGGAGAGACCCATGGCTCCAGCCACATACATAGCAGAGGATGGCCTTGTTGAGCATCAATGGGAGGAGAGGTCCTTGGTCCTGTGAAGGCTCACGTAGAGAGTGTAGAGAAATGCCAGGGCAGGGAGATAGGAATTGGTAGATGAGTTGGGGAGCACCCTCATAGAAGCAGGGGAGGGGTATGGGATAGAGAGCTTCTGGAGGGGAAATCAGGAAAGGTGATCATATTTGAAATGCAAATAAATAAAATACCCAATAAAAGAAAAAAACATTGGTTCACCCTGTTCCACCATTACATTTTCACAGCTCCTAAGAACTAGAGATTTTGAACTTGTAACCATAATCCCCAAAAAACTATTTCAGGTATATTTACTCAAATTGGTTCTCAATGTTAAGGATAATTCAGGATATTGTACTGTTTTTAAGATACTCAGTTAAATGCACTTTAAGTGGAATACCAACAGGATCTATAGAAGAAACCTTTTTTTTCTTTTGTTGTTTTTCGAGACAGGGTTTCTCTGTGTAGCCCTGGCTGTCCTGGAACTTACTTTGTAGACCAGGCTGGCCTTGAACTCAGAAATCCACCTGCCTCTGCCTCCCAAGTGCTGAGATTAAAGGTGTGCGCCACCACTGCCTAGCAGAAGAAAACTTTTAAAATAAAATTTAATCGTTACTACCAAGATGAATAATAAGCAGGTGGGAGAATTAAAATAGACTAATCTAGAAAGCATTTATTATAGGCTTCTCTGATTTTTTTGTGTCCAGTAGGATTTGTTTAAACATTACGAAACATTGTGTAAGTAAGTCTGATTGTTGGCACCATATTAAAAATGTATTATAAACATATCTAAATAAAATACATTAAACAAATCATTTAATATCATTCCTAGCAAGTGTGCTTATACCTAAAGTCAGACTAAATAATAAAATAAGTAGCCTGCTAAAAGGATATTTTTACAAAAATTGAATTTTAATACTAATGCTAAGTTCTAAAGAGAAGCCTTGATATGTAAGGCCTCAGTGCTTTCATGGACAGCTATACTGGTCTATAGGAGGAACAAACAAAGAATGAGGGTGTGGTCATTTAGTTTCTCTTAAATTCAGCAGTGTAAGAGTCAGAATGTGATATCCATTAGCCACAAGTTTCAGAGAGAGGCCCTCCTATTTAGCTTTCTTCTTTCTCTATTTTGTTTAACAAACTCACATTAAAATGAACATAGAAAATAATGACTTAGAATGCTCGCCACTCTTCACAGCACAGCACACCTTTAGACTTTGTTGTCAGGTCCTGCTTGCTTGTGGTACCTGTTAACATTCTATTGCATGATATTTTTTTTCTGTCTTGAAAGATAGTACTTCCAAGTCTCACTGAAAATCTGTTGTCAGCACCAATACTGACTTTCGTACATTGAATGGTCTAGAATGTTCTAGTAGCAGATCCTGCTAACAGCTTAATTGGCTCTGCTTTTATATGCATAGGACAAAGAATAAGGTGAACTGAGAACAATCATCATGGAAGTCCACAATGAGTGCATGAGCTTCTTCCTGCTGATTCTTCACTGTCCTGATGAGGGTTGTAACCATTAGAATAATCTGTTTTAGCTGGTGCTAGAGTAATTAGATATTCCATTTTTATTTTACCTTTCTGGAACTTTAGCCAAGTCTTTGATTATACTAACTTTAAGGTCTATGAGGGGAAATGGTCAAAGCAGTAGAAAGCAATTGTGTGAACCCTGTGTGAGATTTTTCATCTTCATTATTAGACCAACTCTCAGAAGTAACATGCACATACATGTGCACGCACGTGTGTGTACACACACATACACACACACACACTCACATTGTATATGCTATTTTTGGTATTTGCAATGCCCATATCACACCAGCTCCTGAACAGTTACTGCCCACTGGCAAACTCACAAAGTGACTTGTATACAGCCTCTCTCTTCTTTTTCTCTCTCATAGCACACTCTCTTCTCTGAGCTTACACAATAAGCACACAAATTTTGGCAGCACCTCTTAATTTTATATATATATATATATATATATATATATATATATATATATATATTATATGTAAAGATACACACACACATTTCCTAGTATACTTTGCTTAAGGTTAGCATTACTGATGATGCACAAACACTATCTTCTTCCTCATTTATCTCTCCATCTCTCTTCTTTGGCTTCTACTCTCACCTTTTCCTAGTATTCAGTCTTAGCTATGAGTATCTATTGTTGCAAGGAAACACTATGATCAAAAACTAAGTTGGGCAGAAAATGATTTACTCAGCTTATATTTCCACATTGCTGTTCATCATTGTAAGAAGTCAGGACAGTAACTCAAGCAGGTCAGGATCTTAGAGGCAGGAGCAGAGGCCACTGGTGTGTGTGTGCAGCATTGAGGAGGGGCTGGAGTGAGCTGCTCCTGCTTACTGGCTTGCTTCCCCTGATTTGGTCAGCCTGCTTTCTTTTAGAACCCAGGACTACCAAAACAAGGATGATACCACTCTCCAGGGGCTGGGCCTTCCCATATTGATCACTAATTGAGGAGAGGACTTGCAACTGAATCTCATGGAGGTATTTCTTGGACTGAGACTGCTTCCTCTCTTGTGATTCTAGCTTGTGTCAAGTTGACGCACAAAACCAGCCAGTTCAGAGAGGAAGCAGATGTATCGTATTCTCATATTTATTTACTTTACTTTTTAATGAATCTTTTCAAGTTAGCAGATCTTTTTCATTGATAATAATTCAATTTTTGCACCAGCTGTAAGATTTAAGAAAAATAAAACACTAGAAAAATGAAAAATTCAGGGCATATGGATTTAAATCTCTATATCAGGAAGTAAGATTTTTTTTTTGTGAGAGTTCCAGCCTACTTTAATATACATTTATCCTCCATACCTAATACACAAGATGCAATGTAAAGCAAAATAGACTCAATTGACTTTTTTGCTGAAATGTAAACCAGGACATGACAAAGCATGTAAAAAGCAACAACAACAACAGCAACAAAAACTAGCAGCATCAATAGCCAAGAGAGGAGACAACGCGAAAGCGAAGAAGCGTCTAATGGACAGGTGGAAAGTTGGAGTAAAGAATTCCTGGCTGACGTTCCTGGAAGAGCCAGCAAGAGCAGCCCTGCTAGGGGTTACATCTGGTGCATGCTGTGCAGTGAATAGGATGTTCTCCTTAAATGGGAGTTGTACCAGATGCAAAGAGTCACAAGGAAGCAGCAGTAGTTATGCTTATGCACATGTTCTTTTCCCATCATTTACCAAAGAGAATAATTTTCTGGACACCTACCCAAGGCTGATCAGAACCTAGTTTAATGGAGTGTAATGTACTCATCCTTTGATTGAGCTCCTCAGAACTTGTGTAATACCAACGATGTTTAAAAGAAAAACATGTTTTAATTCTACTATTTACATCTTTTCATTCTTGAATCTACCTTGCCAGCAGTACATTATTGATAACAGGGTTTTTGCATCTTTTCAAAAATATATTAGAGAAGTTGTCCAAATATAGAATCTTGAATGTTAATAAATTTTCTCACGGTCAGGTTTTTTCCAGTAACTTGCTATTTTGCAATATTTCACAAGAATTTTTCATGCTTATATAGATTAAAATAATCTTTACTAGTATAATCAAGTGTAGTATACCTCTGCATAACCATAAAGGATAAATTCCAAGAAGTCCCCTCAACTATCTGAAAGTGTGAATAATATTAACTTTATATATACTGTTGTCTCCTAAACAAGCACATTTTTGATAGACTAAATTAGGTGCAGTAAGAAATTAACAAGTAAATGAAAGTAAAGCAATTTTAATAATTACTGTGGTTAAATAAATAATATTTATAAAATATTTACTATAGTTTCAATTTAACACTTTAAAATTCCAATTGGCCAAAATAATGAAAGAATAGAAAATAAAGCTGGATAGTTTGGAGACTACTGTTTAATTAAATTACTGAGTTAGATTAACACACACAAGTACAACTTGTAAAAACGCACATGCACACACACACACACACTGTCTTTGAGGAAAAAAAAGTCAGACTGAATAATTTGACTCAAAATCTTAAGTGTGTTGTGCTTGCAGGCATGAACCCAACCTAAAGTAGTATTAAAACTGCATGGACATACTGTGTGTATTAACTGGATTTTTTGTTGATTTAGATTATCTTGATGAGATTCTCATACAGCTAGGAAAACTAGTGAGATATACACAGGAAACACAGATACAGCTCTCATCTCCTATCCTAATCACCCTGGAACCTTCCTACACAGTCACATCCCGAGGCTCCCTATTACCCAAAATTCCATAGAAGGTGTTGATATTGTTCTAGATGGCATTAGTATACTATAGTATATATTATATTATACTATTTCATATATTATATTTTGCTATATTATATTAAGATGTGAATGAAAAAAGGAGTTTCAATTCTTTATATTTAAGCTAAATTTCTTACAGAACTTTTAGTAATAATATATATGTATATGCATATATATACATATATATATATGTGTGTGTGTGTGTGTGTTTATCTTGTTACTCTTTCCAGTACAAACTGTTTAGGAGGCTCAAAATATTTCTATTATTAAACAATATAGATGACTGCTGTTTTGGTTTTGTTGTTGTTGTTTTGTTTTATTTTGTTTTGTTTTTGCCTGAAGGGTATTTTTATTAATATCTGCTAAAAGAACCCCTCCCACGGGGACTGTTTTCAGGTACCACAGAAAACAATGTTATCTGAGGGAGAAACAATTCTCACACTCAAGGTTCTATTTCTGGTCACCGAATGTATGAAATTTCTTCCCTCCAAGAGACAATTTCTCCAGTGAAGACTGTCATTTCTTTCTAATAATTTAATCTAATTGTAGCGCTAGCCTGAGTTAATGCTGGCTCCATAGGTTAAAAGCTCAAGAAAAATCACCTCGTTCTTCAGATGCCCGTCAGAGGAAACAATTTTCAGACCAACTAGCAGTAAATCAAATTCCCACTACCAGAAGCTCGGGTAAGGAATGATTTACTAGGATTGCTCACAGAACTTTGGCAAACAATCGTGTTTGCCAATTTATTGCAAAGGTTACTTGAAAGAATGCTGAGGAGCAGCCAGATGAAGAGACACTAAAGAAAGTATGGGATAGAGTGTCCTGAGTAGACTCACTTCTTCTGATTCACCATCTTCCAGGAACCTAGCCAACATTGTCCAGAGCTTGGTTGCAATATTTGGATGCTTATGCATACTTTGTTATATAAACATAATTGATAACACTATTGACCTGGGAATTCAACTCAAGTGTCTCTTGCTTCCATCGAGAGTGTTCACTTAGTATTGAAAGTTCCAGATCTCTGATGATGACATCTGGTTTCTCTGGCAACCAGGTCCTATCCTGAAAATGAGCCTAGAATGAATAGCCTCATCAAGACAAAGAGGCTTCATCATCAAGGCTATAAAAGGGGCTTTAGGAACTCTGTGTCACATGTTTCAATTACTCACGTAACAATAAAGTATGTTGAAGACTACTGTCTGGTGCCTGTAGGCATGTATCAGTGGGAAACAGGTATGTGCTACTAGTCAGAATGTGTTTGGCTCCTAGCACCCACTTTAGGATGGCTGACAACTGCCTGTGAACCTTAGCTACTGGTGATCTGACACCAACTTTGGTTTCCACGGGAGCGTTGTTAAGACAGACACATACGTTTAATTGAAAATAAGGTTTTTAAATGTTTTAGATTTATGTGTGTCAAGAACATGGCCAAAGACTAAATATAAGGATTAATATATTCTCAAAATCCCTACCTAGAAGAATTTCAAAAGTTTTTTTTTCAGTAATCTTTTAATACTTATTGAATATTGCATGGCATATATGTGTGTAAAGATGAGTGTGTAATTGATAATTTATATTATTTAGATACCCTTTGCTAATTATCCTTTTTCAAAATAATCATACAAAATTAATGTTTTAATTCAATATGAGGATAGTTCAGATGTACAAATAAAATACTCATTTCCTGATACATGAAAATGTTTTTTCAACTTGGTCTCTCCTCTCCTGAAGAATAGTTTTCTTTTGTCTTAAGATGAATGGCATATTTCTCACATATAGCCATATTAAATTGTTTTACCATATGTTCTGCCTTACAGAATATATTGCTACTTTTCTTTTGCATGATGCTTTATTATTTTCTATATTTTGAGGCATGTAATATTTTAGTAACTTACTGAACTTTAGTGAAATTTATAGAAACAAGTTGTGGAAATGCAGTATCATTAAATAACAAATTGTCATGACACTGGTAACTACTTTGTTGGGTCCAAAGTGAGCCTCCAGGAGCTCTAAAGTGTCAGTGCCACTATGTTCAAATTGATAGGCTGGGCTCAAATCAAGCTGGGCTTCAAGAGGGTAAGCACAAGGTTCTCTGGTGGATAAATAAAGCTTACACTCAGCATCTACTAGAAACTGTTGTCGGGAAAATCCATTACTTCCCCAGAACAATATACCTGTAATACATATTACCATTACCAGATACCATAATGTATACCACCATTACTATATCTTATAGTATATAACAAAGTCTCATCCTAGCCTCTGGGCTCTTCTTATCACCCTACCGCTACTCTAAACTTCCAAGTAGTCTAGTTTGCATACCTTTCTCCTTACAACTACCCACCTCTCTCTATGACGAGCAAAGCTTTCCCTGCCTTTTTGATACTCTATGTTCCCAAGAGGTAGCCATGGAAACTTTGGACTATATCAAATGTCTGTGGCTATTCTATATCTACCACCAGAGAGATAGGTGTGTAAATTTCATATTTCTAATAAACAAACTTTCCACCTATGGCAAAGCCTACTTAAGCAGTTTCACTGAGCCCTAGCTTAAATTATGCAATATGTATGACACTCTTTCATATTAGAAAAAACAGCCAAAAACAAAAAACAAAAAAAAGGAAAAAAGGAAATGTTACGAATTGGAGAGTACTTAAGAGCCTGGGCTGCTCTTTCTAAAGAATAATTTATGTCTGATGTTTCACAATTAACTTTAACTCCAACATCAGAAAATCAAATGCCTCTGCTGACCTAGTGGATGTATATATATATATATATATATATATATATATATATACACATATATATATGTATATACATATATATATGTATATACACACATATATGTATGTATATATACACACACACATATATATGTACATATATATACACATACATATAAATGTGTATATATACATATATATGCATATATGATATACATATACAGATATATATGTATATCTGTATATGTATATCATATATGTATATATATATATCACAAACACACATATACAAATAAAGATACATTTAAAAATATACAAGACATGTTAAACATTAAGCATTCTGTAGTTTAAACATATCACCTGGCTGGGTAAATGTTTGAAAATATATGGATATGCATACATTTTAAAAAAGAGAACATTGTGGAGCATGTGTCCTTCTTACATGTTGCAGTATCTCATAGCAGCCTTATTTATAATAGCCAGAACCTGGAAACAACCCAGATGTCCCTCAACAGAGGAGTG
>NW_022196914.1:49628394-49632549 GCF_008632895.1 Mastomys coucha
TTTAGAGGGGAAACTGGGAAGGGAGAAATTTACATGTAAATAAAGAAAATATCTAATAAAAAAAAGAACATTATTTTACATTTGTGCTGATATAAGAATCCAATATAGATGTCTATAAAAAACTATACTTTTAAAATATCTACCAATAAAATGTTGCCTTTGTATAGCCTTAAAAACCCAGAAAGAAAGGCAGCTAAGAGAATTTCTTCTAAAAATGATTTTAAAAATGATTTCTGAATCAAGAGGTTTCTTCTTCTTAACTCATCATTCCTTTTAAGTGATTCTCTACAGCTTCACTAATAAAAATTTAATTATTTGTTTATCTTTTAAGTATTAAAATGTGTGAACTAAATGAAAGAGAGTTCACTTAGTCTACATTCTTTGGCTCCTATCAACCATTCCTCCTAGACAATGTCCATTCATGTGTGCCTTCCTAAAAACTCAGAAACCTCACAGACACCAGATCCAGCCTGGTGCTAGGTAGGGTAAAGGTGTGACCTCCCTTCTCTCCTCTATTCTGGACTCTCAGGAGTATTATTAGGTATGTTACCTCTCTGCCAGAGCAACTCCTCCAGACTACCAATATTCTGTTGGAGAAAGAGGAAACCCATGTCAAATGAACACAAAATATTTTTTGATTAAGATCATAGTAGAAAATTTCTTGAATTTAAAGTAGATGCTGGTAAAGATGCATACATAACACAAAACTGACTGAACCAAAAAGAGAAACTTCCCGTGAGAAATAATAATCAAAACATTAAATGCACAAAATAAAGAAAGGATATTAAAAGCTGAAAGACAAAAAGACCAAGTCTCATATAAAGACAGGAACATTAGAATTAGACTTTTCAGTGAGACTGAATGCCAAAAGGGCCTAGGAGGAGATTTAAAAACTGAGAGACTATATATTCCAGACCTGACTATTATACCCCGAGTGACTAGAACTTGCACCCTAAGGAGACAGATAAGCATTCCACAATGACACCAAATTTAAGCAGTTTCTATCAATCCACTTCTATAGAAGGAACCAAAAGGAAATTCTCAGTCTAAAGATATTAACCAGCCCCAAGAGAACACAGGAACAAATAATCCAAAAGCTATAAATAAAAGAGGTAGGAAAAAAAATCCACTCCTCAAGAGCAAAATAACAGAAATCAGTATAAACTATTCATTGATAACTCTCAATAATAATGGTCTAAATTCTGCGATGAAAAGACAAAGACAACTTCTTTGGATTAGAAAATAAGATCTCTTTCTGCTTCATCCAAGAAACACACCATACCATCAATTTAAGATTAAGTTAAGGTAAAAGGGGTAAAATGGGTATTCCAAGTAAATACATACAAGAAGCAGACAATTGTAGCTATTCTATTATCTGAAAAATAGACTTTGAACCAAACCTAATCAGAAGAAAAAGGGGAGTAACTACGTACTAATTAAAGAAAAAATTCAACAAGAGGATATTATAATTCTAAACATTTATGCACCAAACACAAGGGGATTAAAGTTCATAAAAATAAATACTGCTATAACTAAAAATCACATACTAGCCCTCAGATAATAGTTGTTACTTCAATAACCTCTCTCCCCAATAGACAGGGCATAAAGACAAAAACTAAATGGAGACATTAGATTTAATAATCTCATAAATCAAATGAAACCAGCAGATATCTACAAAATATTTTACCCAAACACTAAATAATAACATTTATTCTATTCAATAGCTCATGGAACTTTTTCCAAAATAGACCGTCTATTAAGACACAAAGCAACTCTCCACAGATATAAGAAAGTTGAAGTAACTCCCTACATCAGAACTGACCACCAGTTTAAAGTTCAATATTAACAAGAACATAACACTGAATCTCATGGAAAGTGAACAACTGGATGAATACCAGGTCGTGACAGAAATGAAGGAGACTAAATACTTTTAGAACTGAATAAAAATGAAAACATATCATACCTAAACCCACTGAACAAAATCAAGAGTTTTAAGAGGCAAAATCATAGCATAAAGTTTTTACATCAAAGACTTGAGGTGATCGCATATTAATAGCATAAACACATATCTAAAATATCTACAACATTAATGTGATGGTTTGTATATGCCTCGCCCAGGGAGTGGCACTAATAAAAGTTGTAGCCCTGTTGGAGTAGGTGTGTCACTGTGAGCATGGGCTTTAAGACCCTCATCCTAGATGCCTGGAAGCCAGTATTCTGCTAGCAGTCTTCAGATGAGATGTAGAACTCTCAGTTGCTTCTGAACTATGCCTGCCTGGAGGTCGCTATGTTCTCACCTTGATAATGATGAACCTCTGAACCTGTAAGCCAGCCCTAATTAAATGTTGTCTTTCTAAGAGTTGCCTTGGTGAAGGTATCTTTTCACAGCAGTAAAACCCTTTCTAAGACAACAAAGAAGAAATAATGTCCAAAGGGATTAAATGGGAATATATAAGGAACTCTGGGCTGAAATTAATAAAACAGAGACAAACAAATAAACAACCACAAAAATCAGTACCATGAATCAATGAAATGAAAAGTTAGTTCAATGATAATATAAAAGGATTGGCAAACCTTTAACCAAATTAACCAAGAGACGGAGGTTGAAGATATAAACCAATAAAATTAAAGATGAAACAGGGACATTGAGAGAAAGATCAAGGAAATTAAAGAATCATAATATACTTTTAAAATCTTTATTACACCAAACTGGAAAAGCTAATAGTGAATTTGAATCAAAATGAAATATGCTAATTAAGCTATTAAACATGAAATAAAAATAGGGATATACTGATAAAGGAAATCAATGCCCACATCTTAGCAGAAATCAAGACAATGGTAGCATCATTACTGTCACTGGATCATCTCTGTCATGTACATTTAAAGCAAAGCAGTAACACATTGTTCATTTAAAATTTCCCCTAATGAAGCAATAATGATGGCTGACTTAATTAACTGTCAGTCCCTGTTAAGTCTTGCACATTCTGTGCCAGGCAATGGGAATTGTACCACACATGCTCTGTGGAGTGCTGCAGTTCGTATGATTATGTGGTTTTTTATGTGAACTCCTCTCCCTTATGACTGAAGCACCAGGTTAATGTCACAGAACAATTGTCAGATTAATTATAGCCATAGTTCCTAGTTATCTGTCAGAGTTGCGCTACACCAGGGAAAACAGCTGACAGCATTTACTGATATAAAATCAGAAATTTCAAGTTCAACTTAGTGTTGTAAAACCTCACAAGCATCAATGTGATTTTGATAGTTTGTAATAAATGAAAAATTCTGTTTTGATAAAATTGGTATTTATATTAATTAATATGATTTTTTGAAATTAAATAATATTAATTGTCATCACTTGGAAAAAATCAGCATAGCTTAATGAGCCAGTGTGTTTGAAACAATCAATGCACAATTTTGTAAAATAGTACCTGAGGAAATGAACCATTAAAAGTGTAAGATACTTCACAGACTTTAACATACAGATAAGAAAAATTCATTGGGAGATTTTGGATTTTAGAATAAAATTGAAGAAACTACTTTTACTGAAAAATAAAAACAAATATTCCATGATCTAATGTGGTATCAAAGAAAAATGTTCACAATTATTAGATTGATTAACAAACAAACAGGCAAAACAGTACATTCCAATGGATTTGATGTGGAAATATGAGAGTAAGACTTCTCAAGTTGTGTCTGAGAGAAATTTAGAAAAATATATACAAACTCAGTAAATTTTTACTTATACTTGTATAATGCACTTTTTTTTTCATAAAATTTGGTACTTCTGGTAGCTTGTGACTATTTTATTATTTGTATATAACAAATATTTTTATTTGAAATTAATTGTATTCATCATTATGATCTCTGTCAGTGGGCGGGCTTGCATGTGATGTGGTCATGTGTGGAGATTAAAGGGCAACTTTTTGTAGTGAATCCTGTACTTTCATCTTCACATGGGCTCTGGAGGCTGAGGCTGGCCCATCAGGCTTGCTCAAGCAGGTGCAGTATCTCCCAATCCACTTCTTTCCTTTCTTTATTTTCTTTCTTTCTTTCTTTATTTTCTTTTAGATATTTTATTTATTTTCATGTAAATTTCTCCATTCCCAGTTTCCCCTCCAAAAAATAAAGAAACAAACAAAAACAACAAAAACA